>NC_089742.1:22365818-22383318 GCF_040412425.1 Macrobrachium rosenbergii
AATAAGAAACATTACAAACAAGTAAATAATGCCCCGAAGTTTCTTCGGCGCAATCGAGTTTTCTGTACAGCGTATAATGCTGTATGAAACTCTCAGCCATTTCCCATGAAAATCTCAGCCACGGCCCGTGAAACTTTCAGCCACGGCACGGTGGTGGTCTGTGTTGTTGTTACTTATTGTGGTGCCAGACGCACGATCATGGCTAACTTTAACCTTAAGTAAAATAAAAACTGCTGAGGCTTGAGGGCTTCAATTTGGTATGTTTGATGATTGGAGGGTGGATGATTGATATACCAATTTGCAGCCCTCTAGCCTTAGTAGTTTTTAAGATCTGAGGGCGGACAGAAAAAGTGCGGACGGACAGACAAATAGCCGTCTCAATAGTTTTCTTCTACAGAGAAATAAAAACAATGCCCATCACATCGCAGAAAAACATTGCATAATTGCAGTCTTGAACTCAACGTAAAACGAAGTCTTGATAAATACGTCATCTCGAAATCGCCATGAATAAAAGAATATCATATAAGAAACTCTCTGTTGTTTATCGGGAAACTTACACATGAAATGTGATATGTCATCTGACCGGAGAAGAAAGCCATCGGCTTTATTTTCCCAGCTCTTTATTTCTTTAAAAACGCTGAAAACACGTGTTTTAGAAAATATTTTTTGTGAAGACGAAAGATTGGTCAGAATATTGATTTGAAATCTTTGCACGTAATCTATTTTTGCCATTGATTTCATGCCAGCGACATAATAATTTAAATATTTTACTTTTGAGTTTCTTGTGATAACTGCATTTATTTACAAATATCCAGTGCGCATACAATATATAAGTATAGAAATGTAAATATATATATGTATGTATTTGTGTATATAAATTATATATATATATATATATATATATATATATATATATATATATATATATATATATATATATATATATATATATATATCGTATGTATGAATATATACAATTTTGTAAATATGCGTTTTCGATCGATTTATCAACCGATAGCAAGATTGTGTTTTAATTAGATTTAATCTATATCATTTCCTGTATCTAAAATTCAAATTAACGCAGTTTGCAAGAAAAAATCTGTTGATTAATAATAACAATAATAACATTAATAATAATAATAATGGGAATGGCAAGAAAACCTTTTACCAACGTGACAATCAACCCCAGTCATTTTTCCACATCCGGCAAATCGCAATCTCCCGATTCGAAAGGCAGGTAAACCCTTTATACTCTTAAGTATAACGTCACGATAAAGGCTACTTATTTTCTTTATTTTTTTTTCAGGTAAACAGTTCACCCGTGCAATGTGGCTGCAGTCTCCCACGCTCTCCCTTCATTGTTGACTTCCTCATTCCCGACTTTATTGCTTCCTTCCTTCCTTCCTCCCTCTCTCTCTCATTTCTCTGTTTGTTTCCTCCATTTCTTCCTCCCTCCCTTCCTTCCTTCCTTCCTTCCTACCTTCCTTACTTCCGATTCGGCTCACAGTGATACTTCACCTGTCTTCCCCCCTTTTTGATTTTCCCACGGGTGCTATCTCTCTCTCTCTCTCTCTCTCTCTCTCTCTCTCTCTCTCATATATATATATATACATATATATATATATATACATATGTATATATATGTGTATGTATATATACATTTATATATATGCATATATGTATATATATAATTTATATTTATATATATATATATATATATACAAATATGTATATATACATATATTTATATATATACATATATATATATATATATATATATATATATATATATATATCTATATATATATATATATATATATATATATATATATATATATATATATATATATATATATATATATATATATATATATATATATATATATATATATATAAGTACTGTATATCTTATGCATCCACTTTATTCGCTTAGTCAGGGTGGCCATAAGATGTGTTAACCATCCACTTTCCAGAAGTCTTAGGGATGAAATTGCTAGCTTTATGCCCTTCTTCACCCTGGTCACGACCCACCATGGCTGTCAAATTACCAGGTACAAAACTCACTACTGAGGTTAACCAAGGTACCTCTGGCTTTAACGGACTACGACCAAGAATAGAATAGAATAGGATAGAATATACTCGGATCTATGAGGTCATTCAGCGCTGAAACGGAAATTGACAATAAAGAAGGTTTGAAAGGTGTAACAGGAGGAAAACCTCACAGTTTCACTTGAATCAATAATGTTAGGAGACGGTGAAAAGTAAGATGGCAGAAAGAGAATATGAACGGAGGTACAGTAAAAGGAAAGAAAGGGGTCGCAGCTAGGTGCCGAAAGGACGCTGCAAAGAACCTTAAGTAATGACTACATTGCACCGCATGAGGTGTACTGACAGCACTACCCTCTTACGGGGGACGGATTACGACAAAATCCAATCTACCTCGGCCGGGAATCGATTCCGCTTCTTGTCGCGCTGGTAGCTACTTAACATTTAACCGCTGGGATATATATATATATATATATATATATATATATATATATATATATATATATATATATACATATATATACATACATATATATATATATATATATATATATATATATATAAATATATACTATATATATATATATATATATATATATATATTCTGTATTATATAAGTATATATATATATTAACTTTATACAGATGTATATATATATATATATATATATATATATATATATATATATATATATATATATACATATATATATGTGTGTGTGTGTGTGTGTGTGTGTGTGTGTGTGTGTGTGTGGATGAAGACTTTGATAAGCGTCAGAAATCCTCCAGTACCTTAACTTGATTTCCCTTAAAATTCTAGAACAAAATGGGAAGTGACACTTAACGAGACAGCGAGTCAGACAGTGAAATCCGTCTTCAGAGCTGAAAAAAGGGTGAAACAGTCAAGTTCCAACTTTCGACGGGAGAAACCCGCGAGCATGAAAAGACTCGCACTTAACCAACGGCACCACCAAAGGCATCCGACTGCAACTAATGTCCCTGGACTCGTGAGATCTCCCGACCCTTGTCTGAAGCTCCGCCCTTGCGTCGCCCCTGAGCCGTTAATGTTATCGGTCTCCTGATGCCTAGACTATTTTCCTAGGTGGCCGTTGATTCCTGTTTTATATGAGAAATCTTGGATGAAGTCTTGAAGCAATGTTACCCACTTGTAGATAAGTTTGATATGGTAATTTACATATTCACACACACATATATATAAGTATATATATACATACATACACACACACACACACACACACATATACATATATATATATATATATATATATATATATATATATATATATATAGAGAGAGAGAGAGAGAGAGAGAGAGAGAGAGAGAGAGAGAGAGAGAGAATTTCAAATCGAATTTCGTATGCCAAGAATTTAGTCTGATTCATCATCTCCAAATTTCCCTCTCAATCAAGATACAAAAACCCAAAACAAACAACAACAACGACGACGACGGCGCAATAACCTTGAAAAGGCGGGAAACAAAAGCAGAGCGAATTCCGTCGCAATCAGCCGAAGGAGGATTCCGGCAGAGTCATGCACTCACTGCGCGCGCCGCTGCTGGCTCGTCCGTTGCTCGCGTTCCTAACGTTTTAGATGCTTTGGGCAGCTGGTCCTCGCGTCTGTGTCCTTTATTTTCCCTCGGTTCTCACGAGAATGGGCCAGAGGGAAGAGGTATGCTGATGACGCCTACATCCTCCCCATCACCCCAATCTCAGTCTGGGAACTCAGGTGGCCTTGCAAAGGGCGTGAAGGTGGGCGAGGCAGCAGCAGGGGGGATGGGTGGGGGGCGGTTGGAGAGAGGTGGGTGACGCAGGGAACGGCTCCGGTGTGTTAACAGCTACAGAGTGTTCATCTTTTTGAGAGGTGTAATGGACTGCAATTGGCTTTTTTTGTCATTCCCGTTGATCTGAGTACAAATATGCACTGGGAAGTCATGCGTACAGTTCTAAATTTACTTTGACACGAAAAAAAAACAAGTAAAAAATGCGCCGAAGAAACTTCGGCTCATTTTTTACGTGTAATTTATTTTTTACTTTTTTCTGTACAGCAGCTACAGTGTATAATCAAGGCCACCGAAAATAGATCTATCTTTCTGTGGTCTCGGTATAATGCTGTGTGAGCCGCGGCCCATGAAACTTTAACCACGACCCGGTGGTGGTCTATCCTACAGTATATCGTTGCCAGAAGCAAGATTATGGCTAACTTTAACCTTAAATAAGATAAAAAAAAACTACTGAGGCTAGAGGGCTGCAATTTGGTGTGTTTGATGACTGGAGGGTAGATCATTAACATACCAACTTGCAGCCCTCTAACCTCAGTAGTTTTTAAGATCTGAGGACGGACAGAAGAGAGTGCGGACAGAATAAAGTGCGGGCGGAAGACAAAGCCGGCACAATAGTTTTCTTATACAGACAACTAAAAAACCAAAACAAATGCAAAACAAAACTCGTGAAAGTGATCGGTGGTTTTAACCGGTTTTCTTTGTCAGCATGCTGTGTTCGTTTCCTTTTTTCTCAATAACTCTTGTGTATGAGTTAATTATTCACAAGCAATCTCATTTCTTTTAATTATTCTTTTACTTACCTTGAAATTTCAGGTGCTGATTTTGCTGTCTCGAATGATGCGTCTAAAGGGTTCGTTAGGTTATATATACTTGTTTTTAAGTTCCAATTTGCTCATTGAATTTGATTTGAGACTTTCATGGAGGCTTAAGAGCAAATGGGCCATTAGAATGAAATACACATACACACACATACAGTATATGTATATATATATATATATATATATATATATATATATATATATATATATATATATATATATATATAGATATATATATACACATAGGAAAGAATTCCAGCATAAATGAAAAATCTGCTTGATTCCGATTTCAAAATTCACGGAGCTATGTTATGAACAAAGCAAAAGAGAGCAACAAAACATCTAAATAATATTTATATTAAAAAGCAAAGAACATCATCCAACGGTAAAGAATGAGGTGTTCAGTTGTTGCACGGGGCGTTATGGCAACCGGGTCAAGAGGAACAACTGAGTTATTTTTCCCACGTGCTCACAAAGTTTCTGTTCTTACAAGACATGCGTTGACCTCATGTACTCCTGAAGTGTTTAAGGAAAAGACCGGACACACTGGGGCTTTTAGGAATCTCGATTTAGGGTTGTATCAGTTGTCGCTAAAATATAGATACACACACACACATATATATATATATATATATATATATATATATATATATATGTATATATATATATATATATATATATATATATGTATATATATATATATATATATATATATATATATATATATATATATATATATATATATATATATATATTATAAATTCAAATTCTTCACACTTCTCGGATACGCTAATCACTATAAAGTCATAGATCTAAATAGCAAGATATGAAGAAATTGTGATGTCCGTAACAGGATTCGAACCCGCTTCCAGAGTATCAGAGTATTCTTGCATTTGGATCTGAGGCTTTGTAGTGACAAGCGTATTCAAAAGGTGTGAAGAATTATAGAATTTTAGAGGGCACTGTGGGTATTACAATCACACAGGTATCTGGTGAAAAGTGGCTAATAGATTTATGTATATCCATATACATATGCATATATATTTACATAAGGAGATCCAAAAGATATGACTAAGGTTAAAATCTTATATGACCCCTATAACCTCTAATCATGACTTTGCTTCTTGAACTCGACCTTATTGAAAATCACATCAATATTAGTTTATGCTTGACAAATTCAAATATGACTCTTGTAGTTCAAAAGCCATGGGCATTGTTAAATTTCCATTTTAACTTTGACCTCTGCGTATGACACTGACCTCAGTCTACAAAACTGAATCAACAGTGGATTAAGCAAGCTAAATATAAAGTCTGTATCTCATGTAATTCAAAATCGTGGCCATGGTTAAGTTTTTATGAGATCTCTGACCCTAAACGTGATCTTGATTTAACATCACTTTGCACATTGGCATCAATAATGGAATAAGAGTGCCAACATGAATTCTATATCTCATGTAGTGCATGAACTTTGACCTTAACCTTGACTTCAGTCTACACCTTGGCTTCAAGTACTCTCTTGTATCGTTCAATAGTTATGACCAAGAATAATTTCCAACTGAACCTTTGACTACCGGAAGGTCAAAAGTTACATTCCTTTCTGTATTTCCCTTTAGTTACTTCCTCTTACTTCTTGCTAACGAACACCATATTCTTTGTAATCAGTTCTTGCAAGTCAAGAAATCCACCTTTGCTAAAAATTTGAATAAAAATCCACACTTAACTTCCTATGTAACACTGAAAACAAACGAACAAACACACAAACAACCCGGATCAAAAACATACCCTCCTTGTCGGAGGTAATAAACATTCGTTACATACACTCATATTTAATGGCATTGTAAGCCCGGTCTGTGTGCGTGGCAATGCTGCATGTACAGAGTGCCTCTTAATTACTGTATGCAAACACTTTGCGTATTCACACGGACTCTGCATTGATGCATGCTCACCCTTTTAGGTAAATGCAGGTCTTTTGACCAACACGAATAATTCTGGGTGAGGGATCACACACACGCCCGTCGTGAATGTGTTTTCTGCTTTACATATTACATTAGTCATCCATTTCCTGATCTTACCACAAAGGTCCGGCCATCTGTCATGTTTTAGCGTGATCGAAGCTTTTATTCATCCTGATTCATCATAAAATTGTCTTTTTTTTTTTTTTTTTTTTACTTTTTTTGCGAAGAGTTGGAAACCTGGCTCTTAAAAAAAACATGGAAATGATGAGGTCTGTCAGTGATTATTATCCTCAATACCGATTACAATTTTTTTCTTTTGTGCGCCAACATTTAGACGACAAAGATGCACTACGGCTTTATTGTTAGCTGTTTCTTTTGTGTGTGTGGATAAGCGAGAGTCATGGCCCCACACAGAGCAGGTCATCGGGTTTTACGTGGGATTCATCCAACCTTTTATAGAACATTGTTACACATCTAAAGAGTTTATAATATGTATCTGCTTCCCTTGACAGTCGAGACAAATCTCTCAGCATCACAGTTCCTCATTGGATGGGTAGACATCGTACTCGGCTGGCAGTCTCCTAGGCCCGTGTTCGATTCTCCGGCCGGCCATTGAAGAATTAGAGGAATTTATTTCTGGTGATAGAAATTCATTTCTCGTCATAATGTGGTTCGGATTCCACAATAAGTTGTAGGTCCCGTTGCTAGGTAACCAGTTGGTTCTTAGCCATGTAAAATAAGTCTAATCCTTCGGGCCAGCCCTAGGAGAGCTGTTAATCAGCTCAGTGGTTAAGTATACCTTAGTTTTACCAGACCACTGAGCTGATTAACAGCTCTCCTAAGGCTGGCCCGAAGGATTAGACTTATTTTACGTGGCTAAGAACCAATTAGTTACTTAGCAACGGGACCTACAGCTTATTGTGGAATCCGAATCACATTATAGCGAGAAATGAATTTCTATCACCAGAAATAAATTCCTCTAACTCTACATTAGCCGGCCGGAGAGTCGAACTCGGGCCTAGCGAGCTCAGTGGTCTGGTTAAACTAAGGTATACTTGACTTTTTTTGTATATACAATTTGGGACAATGTTCTCGTGAGCTCTTCTAGAATTATGGGTGTTGGACGGTTTGATCAGATTTCCATCGAATCTCGGATTCTGGATTCTAACACATTCTGCAGAGTCCTGTGATGATTCTCAATTTACTATGCAAATTTACCAGAAATCGTGATGTCACGTTCGACATCACCTTACTGTTATCCTTATATCTTATTCCAACAGAGCCTGTATATATACATATGCAAAAATTCACAAAGGTATGCGTGATCCTCGTATATACATTTTGTGTCCCAAAGCTGTGTGAGTAAACACATGTACAGTATACATTCACACACATACATATGCTACATATATATATATCTATATATATATATATATATATATATATATATATATATATATATATACATATATATATGTATATGTATATATATATATACATATATATATATATGTATATGTATATATATACATATATATATATATATATATATATATATATATATATATATATATATATATATATATATATATATATATATATATATATATATATATATATATCGCCTGAATAGGAATTTTATCAAATCTCGAATATACCGTACTTTGCACTTTTAATGGTTTATATGAGACCCCCCCAAAAATATCAGTCTGACTTACACATCACTTACAAGTCAGACTGGTAAATCTCCACTTATGCTGATAAATGAAAGCATTTTAAACTACTGTGCCGGCTTTGTCTATCCGTCCGCACTTTTTTCTGTCCGCACTTTTTCTGTCCGCCCTTAGATCTTAAAACTGCTGAGGCTAGAGGGCTGAATATTGGTATGTTGATGATCATCCACACTCCAATCATCAAACATACAAAATTGCAGCCCTCTAGCCTCAGAAGTGTTTTATTTTTATCTAAGGTTAAAGTTAGCCATAATCGAGCTTCTGGCAACGATATAGGATAGGCCACCACCGGGCCGAGGTTAAAGTTTCATGGACAGCGTTCATACAACAATATACCGAGACCACCGAAAGGTAGATCTGTTTTCGGTGGCCTTGATTATACGCTGTAGCGGCTGTACAGAAAACTCGATTGCGCAGAAGAAACTTCGGCGCATTTTATATTTGTTTATACTTGTCAACAGTATTTGAAGAAGCGGCCGCCAAAAGCTGTTGACTCCCTCTGCCATTTATTCTAAACTTTGTAACAAGATGACATATTTATTTAGCTCTTGAAAATACTCTTTCACTCATTGTTTCTGTCTAATCTTCCGGACTGATTTCGGGAAAAGCAGAATTTTAGAAAACTCATCTCAATAACCAATAATGTCTGGGAATATTTTAGGTAAGACGCTCTGTAAATGTTCCAGTTATCCTAAAATTAAAGTTGCTTAGTTATTTTTTCTCCTTAACGCCATCAATGTTCCTTATTTCCATTTTGAAACATCGCCATGAAATACGTTCGACTGAATACTAGACGAATATATATGTTTCGTCACATTTTCACACTATTTAAGGGCAATGTAAATAGATTCGAATATATATATATATATATATATATATATATATATATATATATATATATATATATATATATATATATATATATATATATATATATATATATATATATATATATATATATATATATATATATATTTATATATATTATATATATGTATATAATAAACAGCTTATTGTAATAAATGAAAGGGAATACGTGAAATATAAAAAAATACCGATGAATCAAATACGTAAATAGGAAATGAAAAAACAAAGAAAAAAAAGGAAATGAAAATGTACTTGAATGTACCCTCAGGCAAATACAAATTTGATGATATCCAAGAGAGTAAAAATGATTTAGTATGAGGTATAAGTATAAGGTTTAAGACAGCTATATGTAGCAGTAAGATGACCCAGCGACTGCAAATGCAGCTACATACTTTTCAGCCAATTACGCAAAACATAAATGAAAGAAAGGGATTCTGAGCGCAGAGGTCGAATTTATTAATGCTTGATATTCTGTAAAATCTGAAGGGACGCAAATTGTGAATACTTGTCATAGATAGAAGGATACTTGTATATTTGTTATTAAAACATAAATATAAACGAAGAGTCTTGATTGAAAGTCGGCAATTTCACTGATCGCTGATCCTTGTCCGCCTCATTTTTAGTTTTCTGTCCGTCCACACTTTTTTCTGTCCGGCCTCAGATCTTAAAAACTACTGAGGCTAGAGGGCTGCAAATTGTTATGTTGATCATCCACCCTCCAGTCATCAATCATACCAAATTGCAGCCCTCTGGTAGTTTTTATTTTATTTCAGTAGTTTTTTATTTTATTTAAGGTGCCAACAACACAGGCCACCACCAGGCCGTGGCTGAAAGTTTCATTGGCCGCGACTGGGAGTTTTATAGGTCGTGGCTAAGAGTTTAACACGCTGTACAGAAAACTCGACTGCGCCGAAGAAACTTCGGCGCATTTTTTACCTGTTTGTTATTGCTTTTGTTGATTTGTTTTCTGTTCCTTTACTTTGTTGGTCCTTGCATCGTCGTTCATTGTAGCCGTCCGAGTTTTTTTCTTTATTTTTGTTGTTCCCTGAACTGATTTATTCATGAGCGCGATCCATCATTGACGAAGACGTCGACCTTTCCGTGAACTGACTTCATCAAGGACAGACAAAAGCAAAGTTGCATTTGGCCCTTTCGTACCAAGAAAAGGCCGTTTTAGACATTAAATAAGTCACTGGGATATGACAGACAGACAGACACAGTTTATAAAAAAGAGAGAGAGAGAGAGAAGCGCCGTCGCTAATTAATGGAAGCGAAGCGAAGAAACCACTAAAAGGCTTTTGTCGGTCGGCGAAGCGAGCGTCCCTGGCGACGACCACCGATAAAGGAACATCTCGAGTAATTACCAGTTCGGTGAGCCAAGTGCCGTGGCCCGTGCCTGTACTAATGACGGCATAATGACAGGATAATTACCCAGGATACTCGTTGTTATCTGTCGCTCATCCACAGCAGCCGGAGGCAGACGAGAAGGAAGGATCGCCGGGAGACATCCGGAGACGGATTGTAACAGAGTCTTGGGAGTCCTCCTCCTCCTCCTCCTCCTCCTCCTGCAGGATGCTCGGACGAAGTGAGGCTCCCCACGGTCCATTTCAGACGAGACGTCCCTCGGGGTGGCTGCTCCCATTGAGACTTTGATGACAGGGAACCCTTCTATGGATTTTAGATGAGAGATTCAGGACGCACCTGCACGAGGCGAATTGACAGTATGTCAACTGACAGTATGTGACGGTACAGAGTCAAACTTTAACAGCATTGTATTTGGACAGAATTGGTAGCATCCGCATATTCATAACATGAGGTCGGCTTCATAACTATTGCTGATGTTCACAGCACTCGTCATCGGTATTGGAAAGTTTAAGTGTAAAGATTATGTAGATTTGACAAAAAAATCCCTCGTATTGTCATTCTTGCATTTTTTCCTCCATTCATAAACTTCGTCATTATCAGATCTTGTTGTTTACAAATTCTTCTTGCCTCTCCGTTGTATATCTTGTCACACATTCAAGTTTCATTCTATTTATGTTATAAAGGACTTCGATATATGTCGACTAACAGTACCTCAGCCTTGATCGCTGGTGAATATGGATGGTGGGCAGATGACATGATTGCTTACATGGAATATACAGGCATGGAATAATACTGTAATGGCGGTTGACTTGGTGGGTTTGTGAAATAAAAGACATCTTCTTTTTTTATTTTTTTTAATACTTATGTAACATTCTCACTTGAAAGCCAAATGGCAAACTTGGAACGCACCCTTCGTGTATTTTAATTTCTGCCCTCTTGTTTATCGTCATTTGCAGCAAGCTATCTGCAACGATGCGATTGCCATTCTTATCTCTACTGTTGAGCAACTAACCTGCTTGTTCATTCTGTTACCACTTGTAATATGTATTCCAAGGTAACCTTTACTTTTAACTTTCACTTTTAAATGCCTCTGTCATTGTTCACATTACTATCCATTACTTTGATTTCTCTGATTCAGGTTGATCTTGCCGACTTTCACTGCCAGTCACTCACTTGAATGATAGCTTCCTTTCCATAAGGAGAATTGTCAACCGATTTCAATAAAATAGCTTTTCTACATTCTCTGCTTTTCGTACCTATCAACTGTGTTGCAAATCGCATTCTGCTACAGGCAAACCATTGGTCTTGTGCATATTAAGCAGTGTTAAAAACAAATCGAAATCGAAACCATCTCAAATCAATTTCTTGTTAACATAGTTTTTGCCTAAAATGTCGATCCTCGTCTGATGTCATACCTTCAGTCATCAGCTGTGCTTCATGTTGAAATACTTTCTTATGACATACTGGGTAAAAGACTTCTCAACCGATTCAAAAAGAAGTCTTTTCAGCATATTCATGGTCATATCACGTGCCAATGCCGCGGCTTGGTTCGTATTTGTCCACGCTAGGAATTTAACCTTGACTTTGATAACAAGCTGAGAAGGCGCCAAGGTTATTCTTTTGTAAGCGGCTCAGACCTGAGGGAAATATGAATTCCACAAATTTTCTAACAGGCTTCAGCTGATCCTTTGAACAATCTCGCTTCCATAAAGCTATTTAAAACAGATAAGTAACGAAGTTTCAAGGCTTTATTTCAACTCCACAAAAGTTTCTCAACTCACTATACTTCAGTCAGAAGTGTAGGTTCATACCAAACCTATGGTTCCTTTTGAATTAATTTTGTAGCAAAAGTAGGGAATGTAAGGCAAAATACAACGCCTAATTTACATCTGACATCGTACTTCTAAAAATCATGATTATGAAGTGTAGAGGTCTGATGCCAGACGGGGTCTAAAAGTTTAGTAAATGTTTACTAGAAAATATGAAAATAAAAAAAAGGGGGGGGCGAGAATTCTCAGGTATACCCCTTTTATCTCTACTGCTTTAAAGATAAAAAAAATGAAAATGCAACGCCGACTGATTTTAGGGCTTAAAAAAATACTATCTATCTGGATATAAAACATGTCACCTCAACGCACGCATTAAAAACTAAACGGATAAGAAAAGAAACTTATTCTAAATGGAACTCTTATTCTAACCTGAGCACTTGAGATATGCAACGAACATTAAAGAGGATAATAAGAAGGATATAAATCCAAACGTAAACTATGGGAGCAATGTAGCACACCTTAAAGAGGATAATGAGTGGGGAAAGAATTCTTATCCTTACCTAGGTCATGAGAAGAATGCACCATTCAATACAGGAGACTCAACACGATTTAAATCTGATCCTGACTTGACTAATTAAATACGATGTAGTTCCCATTCAAGGGCAAGACCATAAATAATTATCTTGTTTTGAACACTATATATTATACATTAAAGTAAACAGATAGGAAATGAAACTTATCATGAATTGGATACAGTAATGAACTCAAAGCTACATACAAGAAAATGTACAGACAAGCAATAATCTTACCATGGATAAATCACACTGCGCTAAACATTTGGAGAATAATAACCATGTTCGATTCCTCTTTTTGGCGGTTTGGTTTCGGTGTTCACAGTCTTTTCAGTAATTATAGGACACAGCCTTACAATTCTAGACACAGTCTTCTAGTAATTATTCTAGTAATTATAGGACACAGCCTTCACAATTCTAGTAATTAGGACACAGCCTTCACAATTTAGTACTTGCAGGACACAGTCTTCACAATTCTAGTAATTATAGGACACAGCCTTCACAATTCTAGTAATTTGCAGCCTCACAATTCTAGGACACAGTCTTCACAATTCTAGTAATTATAGGACACAGCCTTCACAATTTAGTACTTGCAGGACACAGTCTTCACAATTCTAGTAATTATAGGACACAGCCTTCACAATTTAGTACTTGCAGGACACAGTCTTCACAATTCTAGTCAATTACAGGACACAGTCTTCACAATACTAGTACTTGCAGGACACAGTCTTCACAATTCTAGTAATTATAGGACACAGCCTTCACAATTCTAGTACTTGTAGGACACAGTCTTCACAATTCTAGTAATTATAGGACACAGCCTTCACAATTCTAGTACTTGCAGGACACAGTCTTCACAATTCTAGTAATTATAGGACACAGCCTTCACAATTCTAGTACTTGTAGGACACAGTCTTCACAATTCTAGTAATTATAGGACACAGCCTTCACAATTCTAGTACAGACACAGTCTTCACAATTTAGTAATTTAGGACACAGCCTTCACAATTTAGTACTTGTAGGACACAGTCTTCACAATTCTAGTAATTATAGGACACAGTCTTCACAATTACAATACTTATGAGACACAGTCTTCACTATTGCAGTACTTATCATACAGTCTTTACAATCACAGTACTTACCAGACATTAATTTGTAAGAAGACGGTATAAAAACGTTGGTAAGTAACAATAATGGGATTGGAACGTGAGAATAATTGACAACATGACGCTTGTCACTGAACCGAGTTGGAACTTGTCGATCGCACACCTTCACTTAAACTAGCAACGACAGCAACGACTACTACACCAAAAGAGCTAGACCTTTGTTTGCTGGGGTCAGTAATATCCCGTGTCGGTAATTAAAAAAAAAGTTATTTACTGGTAACTGAAAAATGAAAAAAGGGAGAATAGTTATTCACTGGTCTGAACTTTATTGTGCACATCATTCGTAAACTTATACGGAATGGTAATATAACAGTGTAAGTCAAATGGTTCTTTGAGAGATCTAATTGTCGAGTTTTTTGTATTCGGTATTTTCACAGACATTTGGTCCACTTTGCGCATTTCAGCTGAGTGAGAGTAACGAGACACCTAATGTAACGCGATATTATTTTATGGAATCTCAATGCTGAAGACTCAACTTTGTTCATTTAGAATTCACCTGCTACGAAAAGAAGCTAAATTCTGTCGCCAGAATTAGTATCCGTTCCAAACTCGCATATCCTGGGAAGGGAATATCCCATACTCAGCCACTGGAGATATCACCCCACCCCCAAAAAAAAAAAGAAGGACCCACTTTCATAACTATTTATTGTGAATCTTGAAAAATGAACACCGCTTCCTCTACCACAATTGGGCCTCTCAAAAAAATGTTTCATCGACTTCCCGCTCAGGCCGAGGAAAGGGGGAGGGGAAGGGTAAGATGAAGGGTAAGGGGAAGGGGAGGGGGAAGGGTAAGGGAAAGGGAAAGGGTAAGGGTAAGAGGAAGCGCTTGATCTGATGAGCCCCGTCCCGCGACCGGTAAAATCGATCGGTAAACCAGAGTCGCAATTAACCCCATTAACTTCCAGTGGGATCAATAATGCATATCTATATATCACGGTAAGAGGGGGAGTCGTTACTGAGTCATTACCGAGGTTTGCACCGAGAAGGGGAGGGGCCATGGCTCCTCTGGGAGGTGGCGTGAGGGATTTGTCATTTTATTTTATTTTTCACTCCGTGAAGTCAGATTTTTCTTTCATATCTTCCGTTTATCGTTATGTGCTTAAAGTTCTTCCTTTGATGATTTCTATTTAATTAATTTTGTTTATACAGATTTTTTTTTTAATTTTTTATTTTTTTATTCATTATCTTTTCCTATTCTCTTTTCTTCGTCTTGACCTATTTTCCATTTTTTCTGCCCCTTTGTAGCCTTTTCTTAGGACTTAAATTTTACTAGCAGCTGTTTATTTATACGATGAAGTCATATATGTTAAGTCTCTCTCTCTCTCTCTCTCTCTAATTCCATGTTGCATTTATTTAACGAAACTTTTAATTGTTAACAAAACTCATTATTCAAATCGTCTCTACCATGACGTGGGGAGAGTTTCACTAGACATGCATTCATTTATCTGCCTGTCTATTTATCTATTTGTTTACTTTTTTTATGGTGGGCGAGCCCGACTTGTGTGCTTTTGGCGATATGGGACTTTTCTTGTTAAATAAATAAATTTAAAAAATCACTGAACAGATAAAATTATTATTATTATTATTATTTGTTTACTTTTTTATGATGGGCGAGCCCGACTTGTATGCTTTTCGCGAAATGGGACTTTTCTTGTTAAATAAATAAATAAAAAAAATCAATAAACAGATAAAATTATTATTATTATTATTATTATTATTATTATTATTATTATTATTATTATTATTATTATTATTATTATCGTTGTTGTTGTCTTAGCGTCAGTTAGTCATTTTCTTAACTCTTACCATTAAGGGATGTCATATCAACAACTCTTCTAGATGACGAACTCACCCAAGCCTTGATTCTCCACCTTCAAGAAAGATCTTCTTTAACAACAAGATGGAAATCAACAGAAACAACAAAAAATTTGCTAAACTATTACTTTTGAGAGGAAGATTAACAGTGTTGCAGGTTTGAAAATTCGGCAGAATATCCTCATTTCCTCTACTTGACGTTTGATGGGCATTTCATCTTTAATATTTAACAAAATATTAAGGTGTTCTAATTATGTGGGAAAATAAAGTTCGTTTTCTGCATTTCCTCTCCTAGTTGACGAGAACGGTTTCATTATCCGGCCATCTTGAGAGTTTTCTATAGAATGGTGTGTTATTGGTAACCGTTTCCTGGTTTTGCAATAATTATAAGTTTGCGAAATTCTTTAAATAAAGAATAAAAATATGTCTTTCACTATAAACCCATAGACTGGTGCCTTGCCATTTTGCTGTCTCTTGATTGCCCCTGTCCTCAAAGACTGCTTCTAGAGGTCATTTGCAGATACTCATGTGGCAAAAACGTTCCATATTTACTACTGGCTGGTGAGTCGCCTGTTTGTTCCTCTAATGCCAGTGCGACGGTTTCCAGTGATTCCTGCAATTTTCCCTTTTTCCCTCCAGGTAAGGACACCAGGACACCCACTCAATCACCCTTTCCATAAAAAGAAAAATCAGGATATGAAAGAGTTAACAGTGACCCATTGTGGTATTACAGTGTTTTCCACCACAAGCATGATAACGTCATATAAACAGTGCCGTAAAGAAGCACACACGTGCGTTTTTCCGCCGACCTTCGCCACCCACCGGAACGCGCCCAGTCTCTTTCTGGTCGATATAAACGCCGGCATCTTTCATGCAGCGGGAACATTATTAGATTAATAATCAGGGGTACCGAAGGATGATCATCTGGCGGTAATTCACATTTCATTTCGAGTGGTTTTGGCGTTGGATCTATGTCCTTCGGAAAAGGGGAGGGGAGCGGGTAGTGGATGGTGGGTGGGAGGGGAGGGAAGGGGTAGTGAGCCCGGCGTGTAGGTTGGCCGTAAAAAAAAAAAAGAAAAAAAAAACATGGCAGATGATGTTTCAGCGCGTGTTGCTGGGTGTTGGTCTTTTCACCATTTTGATATATGTGGTCCCGTTGGATATCTCTATTCTTTATGGTCAGGGACGTCGGTGATTTTAGATACTCATTGTTTTATTTGGGGCCGTTAAAGGTGAATTAGCTTCAAGTGCTGATGGTGGTATATATATATATATATATATATATATATATATATATATATATATATATATATATATATATATGTGTGTGTGTGTGTGTGTGTGTGTGTGTGTGTGTGTTTGTTTGTACACACACAAAAACTTATGTCACGAGAGCGAAAACGGTAAACAACATATAAACTGATTATATGGTACCCGAAAAAGTAATAAAAAATAGTGAATGATCTTCAGCCTCTTCTTTGGGAATTATTCAGACTAGGGGAGAGATAACTTTCACCCCGGTCCTCTCATTGTCATCTTGGCATGTATTCATTTATATATATATCATTTATATATATATATATATATATATATAT
>NC_089742.1:22385818-22450818 GCF_040412425.1 Macrobrachium rosenbergii
TTTCGTTCCACGTGCTTACTGAAAGTCGATGTCTTTGGGAGAAAATGAAAATAGAATCAGAGGAAGATCCTCGAAATTCTATAAGGGAGTTATCCCGACGCTTTTGCCTATCCCAAACTCTGTCCCACCCCGACACTTCCACGGAATACTATTTATTTGGTTTCAACACCTGATAAATCTTCGACCATAGCATGCGATAGTCTAGCTAATTGGGCGAGTGGCTTGGGCGGTGGTATTCCGCTAGGGGATAATGGTAGCTTGCTTTGTTTCTGTGACTGTGGGAAACACAGCGTTGGTTTATGGAATATTTCCAGCAGCTCTCAATATAATTACAACAAATGAAATTCTCACGTTTCACTGAGAGAATTAGTCATGTATTGCAAATATATTGGCAATAATTCAACAAGTTGATGTAATATATCCTCCATAATTTAAATGCAAAACAATCACATATTCTCTCCCATTGACTAAAACGAGGCCACACTCTGCCTCTCCCGACATCAGCAGTAAAACTTTGAAATATACAAAGATACCATTTCATATATGGAGATTCACTTACTGGTTGCAATACAAGGCAAGTATGAGTGTGTGTGTGTGTGTGTGTGTATGTTTTATTCAGGTCGTCGTTGTACCCAACATTTCTAAATATAATGGGGGGGGGATACATCAGATTTGTCTTCGTGTTATATGTTGTTAACAAAAAGATTCTGGGAACCATTTTGTAAATTTTTAAGTCCAGTACCCTTGCTATTTCAGTGATCGATCCACCTCTGAACACGTCAAAGAGAAACCTTTTAAAATGACTAGACAACTGCTTCATATGCTCAGCCACCTCAGGAGAACTGAAAAGCCACTACCGGTTTTCATTTATAGTCCTCTCTTTACACCTTTCCCCAAAGGGCACCCTTGATACCCACATCTCTTTGGTGTTGTGGTTCCTCGAACGAGCACATATTTCTGGAGCCACACGGTGCCTAAAATTCTTCTCAAGGGCGAGATTCCTAATCTTAGCACAAGACCTATCTTGCGTCTTCTTTCCTTGGAAAGTCTTCCTATTGTCAGCGTGAAATATCAAAGCTATTCGTGAATTTGACACTAGTTCTTTTATCTGACTATCATCTTAAGACTTTGGTTTTCCATAAAGAAAGAAAGAAAGAACATATTACTAGTTTCTTATTGACTTTTCTAACATATTATCAACAGGGCAACATTTCTCTTTCTTCGTATTCTTCTCATTATTATTGACTATACACACTTGCTTTTGTCAACTATTTATTGGTCAGCACCAGCTTTATTTTCGCTTTACAGTCGATCTCCATCCCATATGGTTCGCTTGCTTCTGAAAATACACTTTCTTCGCGTATTAGATTTAGTTTAAAGTGCATTTCCAAATGGCTTCTCTAATCCGGTATTTTCTGTGGTTCAGTACAGTGTACTTTTCTACTTCTGTTCCTTATCACTTTCCATGATTTGTTTAACATTAATGATGCTTACTTAATATGTTATAGAATGATTATTTTATTCCTTTTGATTAATCAACTATGATAAATGGGTAATATTAATTTAAAGCCATGGTTTTTTTTTTTTCTATGGATAGTTTAGATTTTTCATTGATTGTATCTTTTACTTTCATGTCTACAAAGCCTGATTTTATTTTTTCCTAATAGAATTGAATACGCGCCTAAGCATTAGCCCTGCTCTCACTTTGAATTCTTCCTGAGAAGCCACAAGATGGCATTACAGTAGTTTTCCTGCAGATACTAATTCATTCATGTTTTGTTTTGACATTCCTTCCCTCTCTAACGGTCTGCTAACATTTGCCATATCACTGTAGTTATTTGCAAAAGGGTTTTCATACTCTCTTCACAACAAGACCCGAGTTCATTTCCACGGAGAAAAACAACTTGGGCTCATTTCCTGAAAAATTACCCCACAGTTGAACTATGTCTCAGGTGGTTCGTCGACAGTGATGGTCTCAACCAAAGTGGAGAAGTGCGTTGGGCTAGCAACCGAATTCTAAAAGTATTGCTAGGAAACAGAAAGTTAACCAACACTCTCTGGAGCCAACCTTACTGGGGAAAAGTGTATCGTGCACCCACATACATATATGCATACATGCACACACACACACACACACACACACACATATATATATATATATATATATATATATATATATATATATATATAAATATATATATATATATAAAACTCACACTCTAATGTCAATGAGTTAAGGATGAATCCACAGTGTAAACAACTTCCCAGCATTGGTTTGTTTCATTTATCTATAAATAGGTTTTATCAGCAGTGTTGTCAGTTCCCAGTCACACGCTGAATTATAGATCCTTTTTCACCAGCCTATTATCCTCCATTCTCTGCACGTGACCAGACCACCTAAAAAAACTTAAATAGGTTTTCCCATTTGATATCAATTTTACCATATATATACATATATGTACACACACACATATAAATACATATACATATGTGTGTGTATGTATACATACACGCCTGAAAAAACCACCAACCATTAAAAAGACGAAGGGGAGAAAAGGAAGGAATAAAGTAGCGCCTACGGAAGCCATAGCTCAGTGCTTAAAAGGATTATCGAGCCAGCTGGCCTTCGTGGAAGTGGATGCTGAATGTGAGGTGAGGAAAAATAAAGGACTGAAGCTGCTTTAATGAGTTCTTTGGCAGTATCTCTTAAACAAGAGGGATTGAAATGATGAGAAATGTATATTTATATACACGTATATACACATATATTCATACATACGTGTATATAAATATAAATATACAAATATGTATATATATACTGTATATATACAGTATATATGTACATATATAATTACATATATATCAATACACACACATTATATATACAGTATATATATACATACACACATATATATATATATATATATATATATATATATATATATATATATATACATATGTATATATATATATACAGTATATATATATATATATATATATATATATATATATATATATATATAGTTCCTCATATATATATATATATATATCTATATATGCTATTATATACAGTATATATACTGTATGATATATACAATGAAGAATTAGAGAAATATATTTATATGATAGAAATTAATATATCGTCATAATATATCGGATTATACAATAAATTTATTTATATAAATATGGTTATAGCCATGTAATATAAATGTGTATTGATATATATGCTCCTAGAGAGCTGTATAATCATAGTGGTATATATAAACAAAGATATATATATATATATCAATACACATATACACACATATAATGTGTATATATTGATATATATATATATATATATATATATATATATATATATATATATATATATATATACATATATTTCCATGGTACCCATACATACTCCTCAGACCCACAACATCATCCTGAAAGGTGTATCAATTTTACTCTGCTTCCGTGTACACTAATGGCTCCAGGTAAGGATAAAAACAAGCTAATTACTCATTGCCTATTTGTGGCCAAACAAGCAGCAATTAGCTTCCTGTTATGCGGATGTTTTGAGGATGGGGATATTGACCTCAACAGCAGATAGGTTAGGGTCACGACCAATGAAGCATTTCATATTGACGTTTCTGAGAATTTATTTTCATGAATTAGATTCTTGGATGGGCCTCCAACAGTACTAACAAATACTAACAAATAGATTATCCGTAATGCAAAAAGTTATAATAGACTGGATGTATTTTTGCCTGCTAAATATTTCATAGGCTTACGCCCGAGTCATGTTTCTGCGTTCTGAATAATTAATCGTAGAAATTCGACCTGCAAATAATGAATGTCGATTATGAATGAGTGTCACTAGGGTCTAAATTAATACAATTGAGTTCATGGAACACAGTCTATCACGAGAAATTGGGAATTTTCTGGCGTTACAACTATCTAGGTCACTGATGTTTGTAATAAAGATGCGAGAGACATTTTTATAAGACTGTAGTCAGCCTTTAACCAAAGAAATAAACCTAGTTTTATTAAAGGAGAAAAATTAGAAACAAAAACATTGTTAGCCTGCTCTTAATTCCAAGAAAGTTATAACATCAATTCTAGATATATAGTACATTATTCTTATTTTTCTTCCCATTTATTTCCTCTCAAAGAGAGAGAGAGAGAGAGAGAGAGAGAGAGAGAGAGAGAGAGAGAGAGAGAGAGAATGTGAAAGTCGTGAGAGAATGATACAGGAAGAAACATTAGTGAGTAAATAGCTAAGCAACCATGACAGTCATCGCAAGTACGAACTTCCGGAAGCAGCAAGAGGTTGATAGTACTACTCCAAAGCCACAGAGACGGACCACTGTAACCGTTCAGTGCGAACTGGCCAAGGCACACAGGATTTGCCAAGCTTATCCAAACATATATAACCCGATAACCTGTAAAATTAAAGAAAAAAACTTCGACTCTCGAAAACCGTAAGGTCCGACGTCACGACTTATCTGCCTGACATTCCCACACTTTGGGCGTTTTCAGCGCGAATCGTAATGCCGCTGATCACTACCGGAGGGAAGCGCAACCGCTTATTTTCAGATTAGCTCTTAAAATACTACAGAAATCCCGCTCTGTCCCGAGGGATTGATAGGTGTGAGAAAGTCGGCGGTAGGAGCACGGGCTTAGAGATATGTATATAATTTTTTTCATATCTGTGGGAGAGCCATTAGTGAGTTGCAAAAGGCGTTAGCATCTTTATTTTTTTTTTTTATATCCGTTAGTACGAGGTCTGTCACGTTCGTTTCATTTTGCGCAAGTAAACGAAAATAAACCATTGGATGAAAAGCGGCTTGTGACTGTGTTCCACGAATCGTTGTGCTTTAAGAAATGCCATTAAAATGCTTTTAACTTATTTCAGTACATTCATTCAAAATAAAGAAAATAAGTGCAAAGAAATGATGCGGTTATATACATACATTTATTATTTATGCGCGAACGTATTATTATTATTATTATTATTATTATTATTATTATTATTATTATTATTATTATTATTATTATTTATTAATTATTATATATAAATATATATATACATATATATATATATATATATATATATATATATATATATATATATATACAAGCATACACACATATATATATACGAGTATATATATTATTTAAATAAGACAAAATCCACGAAGGGAAGGGAAACAATGGAGCACTGCAAGGCCTTTCGACTTCTTGTCCTTTACTTAGCAGACTGAAGAAATATAAAAATAAGTTTACAAAGACAGCTCGTATAAATGACAGATGGGGATTACGAAGGAAAAAATACGTTTACCTGGAATCCAACACAACTGAAGAATTAGTAGACATGCCAAAACAGGGTTAAAAATTTCAGAGGTTTTACAAAGGATTAGGATCAACAGCTCGGAAGCATAGACAGGACAATTAAAAGATTATACAATGATGGTGACTGACCACCAAAAAATGGTATGAAAATGCAACGCAGTAATTCTCCTTTTGGTAAACAATAAAAATTTTTGCAAGGTGAAAATTTTTCCAAAAAAATATTAAACCTGCGAATACACAGAAAATATGTATAAAGTAATTAATTTTTAATTAAGTCCGTGAGAGAGAGAGAGAGAGAGAGAGAGAGAGAGAGAGAGAGAGAGAGAGAGAGAGAGAGAGGGTGTTTAACACCGAGTAATTAATTAACATTTATGAATTTTGGTTACGGTCAAAGATTTTGCCGACGGAGGTCAACTGGCGTGTCAGGTCGAAGGGAACTTCAAAGAGAGAACAGATGAGGTCACGAAGCGTCCAAACAAAAGCCAATGATGTGTGGTGAATGAGGAGCCGACGGTGGTAACAAAGCATCCATGCAGGGCATAGGATTACTCTTCTTCCGAATTACGGTTGCTTGCTGTTTAGAGATTTCGTTATTCTTACTAAGCACACGCGCACACAAACGTGTATATATATATATATATATATATATATATATATATATATATATATATATATATATATATATATATATATATAAATAAACACACACTCACATATATATACACACAGATATCTATATATATGTATATATATATATATATATATATATACTGTATATATATATATATATATATATATATATATATATATATATATATATATATATATATATATATAAATATATATATATATATATATATATATATATATATATATATATATATATATAGTATATATATATATATTCTTCAGAGCTAAATGCCAAAGAAAAACAAGACAATAGATTTTGATGTATTCACCTTTCAAATACATACACACATACATAATACATTCAAATACATACACACATACATAATACATACATATATATATATATATATATATATATATATATATGTATATATATATATATATATATATATATATATATATATATATATATATATATATATATATATATATATATATATATATATATATATATATATATATATATATACGTGTGGCGTTTCATTGTGACATATTTTGGCATTATCCAAAGCATTACATTTATTTCTAGGGAGCAGTTTTGTCGTGTTTATAGCTATAATGATAAAATAGAAATTTTCACTTCTGTCAAGCAGCGATTTTGGCGAGCCGGTCAACGAAAAGCTTTTAGTTTTTATATGCCACTAATGATCATTTTTTTCTCATGACCATCATCATGAGATTCGAAAATGGGTTTGAAGCGCAGCTAATTTCCATCAAACTCAAACGCATAAGGCAACCCAATAATTTGCTTTTGGGTGCACGCATCACGACGTAATTGGCTGTGTGCCTCCCTCGCAGGACAGCCAATCACGATGGCTCGGTTTCGACATGAAGCGTTGACCAAATGGCTCCTTTGCCATCAGGAGAGGATAATTGGCGTTCATGCAAACTGCACTGCAATGGATGGGCTCTAGCAAAAGCTCATTGTTGTGCTGTGTAGACATGGCATGCGCGTGCAACATTTCTGTGTGTACGTATGGCTTCGTGTACGCGCAGTTGCGTGCGACCCATGTAAGTTTAGCTTTGTGCATCTCCCGGTGAGCGTGTGCCTGAGAGCAATGGCGTGTGACTCGGAAATCTGTGACGGTGTGTGACGGATCCCGCAGGACACACGCGCGCGCGCCCCAGGACACTCACTACGGAACAGCCTTCGCTCTAGGACACTACCCCGGCCTCGCTCGCGTACACACTCCATCAAATCAGTGACTGGGGCCTCCCCCGCCGGTCTCGAGCTCTCATTGCGCACTTCGACTCGCAAGCGTGCTTGAGGTTTACTCGTAAGAGGCCCGAGGTCCTGAATACTGGATCGAAGTACTAATCTAGCGGGTGCCAATGGCATGAAGAGAACTGTACGTGCATAGAGTATATACTGAAGGACATATGACATCTCCTTGGGGTAGTCTGCCATAAGATTTCCACATGAAGTCTGTGTTTGAAATCAGTGACGTCATCGAAGTGCCATACAAGCGCCGTCGAATAGATACTGTGAAGCAAAGCTCTGTCATTAGTGCCTTCGTCATGAGTACCTCCGAAGAAGGTGACAAGTCCTCCGAAGTGCCTCAGAGGGGGAGTATGTCTCCAGAGTCATGCAGTGAAGGGGAAGATGGAAAATCAAAAGTTTTCTCCTGCTCAATGTGTTCTTACCGCACAGATCGCAAAAACAACTTGAAGCGTCACACCTTGACGATGCACGAGTTATCGCAGGCCCTTCTCGAGTGCTGTAACCTACGGTTTCTCAACAAAGCCGAGCTTAGGATGCACACGCAGAAGTATCACGCCGATGGTTACTACTGTGAGGTCTGCGACAGGAACTTTTGCAGGAAAGCACTGTTGAAACGCCACTTTTCCGTTCACTCAGGGTACAAGGAGTTCTCCTGCCATTTTTGTGGTTACGAAACCAGTCACAAAAGTAACCTGGAACGCCACATGAGGGTGCACAGAAAAACCTCTATGCCCACAGCCGGGACTTTAAGTCACGGAGGGTTCCTCCCAAAACTACCAACTACCTGTGCAAGCCATTTACCTCCTTCAGTTGCTTTCCGAGCTAGTCTTATGTCCAGTCAATCTCATCCGATTCTGCCGTCAACTCAAAGTCACCCAACGGTTTTCCCTCTAGTGGTAGGACAGCATCCACATTTACACCCACCCCTCGGGAGCTCATGGCCCGTCCTCCACCATCCTCCTCTTGTACCAGGAAGGCCTCTCGCATTACCGATGTCAGACGACTCGCTCGGCGAAAACCCGTTCCTGAAGGCGCAGCAACCTGTCAAGAGCCTCACCGCGACAGACGACCTGAAAGAGGATGCCTCGTCTACGTCGATTGCCCCGAAGAAGAAGAAGGGCGGGCCACGAAGAGATTTTAGCGTTTCGGCTCTGTTGGGGGAAGATTTTCCGATAGGAGAGCCGGAAGAGACGGAAGGAGGGAATTCAGCCACAATATCATCGACTCACCTTCAGTATAATACGCTAAAGGGTTAGTTTTCTCTGTGTACAGGTCTCAAAATAAAAATTTGGCCCGTCTCTAAATATGGAATATTATCATTAATACAATGGTTTGCTATATATTTTATCCATATTTTGCTTCTCTCTCTCTCTCTCTCTCTCTCTCTCTCTCTCTCTCTCTCTCTCTCTCTCTCTCTCTCTCTCTCCAACTTCGAAATTACTTTCGGTTCTCTGATTAATTATTATATGTTCTCAATTTTTTTAGATTTTTATAATATTTGATATTTTCATACTCATCATTAATAAATATTCATATTCATGTATTTATTCATCAACTTGTTTATTATATGAACAGTTCTCTTTTTTCATTTAGTCATCAGCTTTAAAAGGCAAATTTTGTTGATAATGATGCCTTTCTGATTATTAAAATTTTAGTGCACACCGCATCAAAGGTTAATTCCGTCTTTTAGATAATCAAAATCTTCATTATTTTTAATTAAAACAATCAAGAAAGACATAACATGAAGATCACTACATCATTTTGTTATCTTTAGATAAACCCTCTGGTTCTCTTAGAAAATGCCATTACTAAAATTATTTCTCCCATTCTGAATGTCAGCTATTTATAACGTGTTTATTTTCGAATTAAAACACACAAAAAGGTATCAGCTTAGCCAGAAAGTGAAGAGCAGAAGGAAAAAATAAAAGAAGGATAAAGGACAGCGAAATATTAACAGCTTTCCATATAAGTTCAAGTTCTTAATAATTTCCCAGGTTCATTGGTCATGAGATCATAAATAAGTTTTAACAATGGGTAGACATTTACAAAACCTGGAAGTGAGACCTAGAAAGTTATTTAGCAACGGAACGGCAGCCCAGTGTCCATAAAATCAAATACTAAACTTCGGTTAGCGGTGCAGCGGTCATAAAACCGAAAAATATGCTTTGGACAGTAATTCATTGCAGTCTTAAAATCATGAAATAAGTTTGATGTAGCGGGATGGGATCAGAGAGCAGTGAGTAGTCTGGCAGTCACGACGTTGAGTACTGGTGGCGATTAATATTAAAATAGTCCACTATTTTCATTTATTGTTATTATCTATTAACAGATGAAATCTAAATTTTTGACCACCTTACATGTTTATGGAAAGTCAGGAATTTTCTCTCTCTCTCTCTCTCTCTCTCTCTCTCTCTCTCTCTCTTAGAGGGCTTGTTAGTCCGAAGTAGAACAGAACAGTGATACTACACTAGCATTAGTGACAATTTGGGCAAGCAACATTGCAACGCCACCGTGGAATATAATATTAACAGACCTCAAGTCAATCTTATTGCAATAGTTCCGTCTTTCAGCTTCTAATTCAAAAGTTTATTTAGACGAATAAGCGGAACAGTGACAATAAATGTCCTGTCGCACGATGCTATTTAAAATGCATTATCATTCACCCATACTTACGCCATTTTCCTGATGAACAGCTATGCGGTCTTATTGCTTCAGTTTATTTAGAAACAACTGTACGCTAGCTTTGAAAATGCAGAGAACATCCGTTTAAAAGATAAGGCCACTTTTCCGAGGTCTTGATATTGTTTCTTGAGCGTTTTATTTTTCAGATTAGCGTTCATTGAGGGAAAAATGTACCGGTAGGTAATTTTGCTTTTACGTAAAAATGAAACCAGGTTTTTGAAGTACCTTCAGAAACTTC
The DNA here is from genome assembly GCF_040412425.1 of Macrobrachium rosenbergii. Lineage (NCBI taxonomy): Eukaryota > Metazoa > Arthropoda > Malacostraca > Decapoda > Palaemonidae > Macrobrachium > Macrobrachium rosenbergii. The sequence continues at coordinate 22,395,988 of NC_089742.1, forward strand.
CGCGATCAGCGACGTAACATCAATAGTTTGTGGAGTTTTCCTTTCTTTTCTCGGTGACAATTCACAACCCATTATATGCAATAACATATGCCATATAACCATGGATAAATATACATTACAAATGCAATGATATTTTAATTTTTTTCTGCTATTCAGTCTTTAGGTGTTTGGTTATCTCAACATTTGTTTAGTTTGAAAAAAACTGTTCCTCTCTAGCGATGGAATTTAGCGGCTAATTTTTTTTGGAAGATTATATACTTAAAACATTGTTGTCTGGAAGAAAGTAGGTATGTATATATATATATATATATATATATATATATATATATATATATATATATATATATACATACATAGTATATACACAGTAAATATATATATATATATATATATATATATATATATGTATGTATACAATTGTTTGCTTACTTTATCCCTCCATTTTAAAAAAGATTATACTTCTTTTACTTTTCTAAAAAAAAAAAAAAAAGTTATGAATATCATTCACTTCCCTAATGTGTAGCATTTGACATAATTACTTTAATTTGAACAGTTTTATGGGTTTGAAGTTTCTATATATATTATATATATATATATATATATATATATATATATATAGTATATATATATATATATATATATATATATATATATATATATACTGTATATATATATATATATATATTTATATATATATATAATGCATATAAATTTTATTATAAATACTCCACCCCACAGTATAAAGAAATAAACAATTATCTGGATGTGCATTAAAGTGCGTCTTCTTCTTTGATTATTCAAAGAGCACAGTTGAAGAAAATTGATAATAGTAATCACCTCGAATAACTGTTGTTTTAGAAGTCTCTTAATTATAGTCCTAGATTCCTTTTTTTATTCCGTTACCGGTCACTACGCGCAGGCACGCAAATACCAGGCCAGATGTGCCGGTTGCAAAGGGGGGAAAAAATGGCGACCTTTCCGCCATTTTCTTTGCCTCCCAGTTCGTGTTGCGCAGATAATATATGCATGGCAGACGACGCTTAAACCGATGTCCTCCCTTTCTCCTCTACTTACTTTCTTTCTATGCTTGAGGTACTTTTCTCAATGAGGTTACTTTCACGAGAAATTTGCTTTAGCCTCAGTCTTCGTATTGTTGGGGAACCGAATGAATGGAATACCAGTTGCTTCATTTATTCGGTATTTTTGAGTTATTTCGGTCTACATCTTTGACATCCGTTCAGCTTGCGTTCATAATTATCATATTTTTGGCCCATCCGTGGCATTAAATTTACTACGGTTCATCCTTTCAGATATTGTACAACATTACAAAGTTCCATTAATGCACTACATGTTGTTGTTTCAGATTTAGCTGGCCTTGTGCCAGCACGGGCTCTTGCTCCTAGAGCAGCCCGTAATGTAATACATGCATATGTGATACAGGCTTCACTCAGTTACACTTGTTATTTTTCATAGTGACTTATGTTTCCTATTTTTCATTATTTTTCATTTTACATCTACAGTATGCTCAATTTTTATTTGTATTAAAGTTTGTATTATTCTTTCTCATTTTGAATATGAAATTATTTTAGCTCGCCGTTCGTTTGGAATCAGTTTTTGTATTTATCAGTTCCCATTAACAAAATCGGAAGGTGAATTACTCAATAGACATCTTCCATTTCAGAAATCCCACACTAATTTGACAGTTTTGAAAGTTACTGAATATCATATATTTCATCATGAAGTCCTGACTTTAAGAGAACAGGTTTTCTATCATTCTCGCTGTTTAGTTAATCATTCCACGCCTGATATCCCGCCTTATTTTACGGACTATTCATCTGTAAGTTAGGTTATGGTAGACTATTTAATTTTAATATGAGATTAAACTTTATCATTTTTGTTGTGATTTGTTTTTTCTGTCTATTTACGTATTTATTGTTTTCTGTTCACAGATTCTCATGCTGATTTGGGACTCCCGAAGTCCTCCTTGGCATCGTCAATTAATCACACCCCGGCCAAAATTCAGAGACCCACGCCCATTCACCCAAGGCCCTTCCCCTATTCGAGTGCCATGACCTACGCCTCCTCCTACATAGCGGGATCTCTTCAGACCCCAACTTACCCACAACCAACTCTTTCCATCCCGAGAAACAGTCAGGTTATGGAAAAGGGATCTCAAGGTTCCTCCAGCGTTCCATCACCTACTAATGCGCCATCTCTTCCAGCTGTTCCTCAACCCTCGAGGGCGTTCGCCAGTTTCCACGCCCCTGCAGTGCCGCCTGAAAGTGAGCGCCCAGCCGAAGAGGACATCCATTTGTCCCTGTCTACCAGTCGCCTTTGTAATCAAGCCCTCGACGCAACCAGCACTTCAAAATTACCAGGCAGTCGTATGGGCGACAGTGGCCCTTCCCAAAATTATTTCGTTGAAGCTTCCATAACGATGCCCACTATTGGGTCTCTGGGCGTTACTCTCTCGCCTCCAACTAATCAGCTTCAACGCATATGGGTCTTCCCCTTCTTACTCATCCTTATCCTTTTCATCCTGCCATGCATGCCCCTATCCGACCTCACACCCCGAAGAACGACATTCACGATTCCGGTGCTTCGTCTGGGTACGGGTCACCGGGTTTGGAAGACTCTCCGAGATTTAAAGGGCAAAGCGTTGCCAATGGTTCAAGAAAGCAGATTATACAAGAAGAATACGAGGACTTCCCAAGCCAGTCGGCCATCGCCAGCATTCTTTGCCAAAGGGAAGAGAGCGGGGAAGAACGAGAGGTTGACCAGTGCCCCGAACTTATGGAGACTGATCAAGAAGAGTATATCCCGAAAAAGCTACGGGCCTCCAAGAAATTTCAGGCCACCCAGTGACACCAAGCATGTTACTGTTCTTCTTCTTCTCTTGTCACGTGTGACGCGTACTGCATTTCCATGAAAGTCCTATGTACTCAATTTTATCATTTGTAAATATGTATGAAAGAGCGTGTATTGTTGTTGCTGAAAAATCAAATAAAGATTTTCGTATTTTTGAACAACGTCGTCCACAGTAATCCATTACAAAACGAATCAATGGGCATTTTTGTACCATACGAAACCTCAAATCTTAAAAAATTCTTTATCTGATAACAAAGAGCGGTTCAAACAACACATAAATATTTTTTTATTTTCAAAGAAGTCCGAACAGGTAAAATAAAATGGAAGATAAAAAATTAAGGGTTTACATCGAACATATAAAAAAATATATTATAACACGCAGTTGGTGTAGGAAAAAATGACTTAGGATATGTAGAAGGAAAAGTGCATAACACAGACAAAAGTCTGTTTTGCTCTTTTTTTCTTCGTAAGTTTATGGTTATCAGCTTCTATTTTATGATTTAGAAAAGCGGGGGCAGCTGTCAGAGCAACAGGAGGTCAACAAAATCCATCTGAGGTTAAAAGTGGAGTGTGACCAAAAGGATTTTAGTTTTCTGTAAAAGAAGGCTATTGAGATGGCTTTGTCTGTCCGTCCGCACTTTTTCTGTCCGCCCTCAGATCTTAAAAACTACTGAGGCAAGAGGGCTGCAAATTGGTATGTTGATCATCCACCCCCCAATTATCAAAAACAACAAATTGCAGCCTTGTAGCCTCAGTAGTTTTTATTTTATTTAAGGTTAAAGTTAGCCATGATCGTGCGTCTGGCAACGCTATAGGACTGGCCACCACCGGTGAAAGTTTCATGGGCCGCGGCTCATACAGCATTATGCGTTGTACAGAAAACTCGATTGCGCCGAAGAAACTTCGGTGCATTTTTTTACTAGTTTAAAATTGTTTTCATAAGCAGTGAAAAAATAGGGAAGCTTTAAAAAAAGTTGAAGGAACCATAATAACGTAACATGGATTACAAAATGCCATAAAAGAAATGGCCAACCACATCAGATAAAATCTAAAAAATAATGAACCGGGAATAGGGATGGCATATTAATGATTTAGCTTACAGTAAAATAACTTCAGTTAAATCAGAGAAAAGATAAAAGTCAAGTATTAGTGACTTGGACATTTAAAATACGTGATATCCTGAATGAAGAAAATAAAAGCCGGTTTCGAAAGATTAAAATAGAAGGCACTCTTGAGATAATAGATAAATAGCCTGGAGATAGAAAAATAGATAATAAGATAACAGTCAAACACAATAAACAGAAGAATAAGATTAACTCTTACCAATAAACATCATCTGTATTTCCTCTTGAAGAGCGAAGTGGTCATTTACCACACAAAGGGTTAATTTTTAGTTACACGTTGCAGCAAAAGTATAATCATATATAGACAGTAAAATATGATTCATCCCATAATAAGAGAAACAGCTGTGATGAAAAGCCATTAAAAGATAAGCAGCAAAGAAAATAACATTAAAAATAGTGAAGTTACAACTCAGAAAGCTGCGATGACACAGAAGGCTGCCATGGTTCTAGGAAAAAACACCGGGTACCATCAATGAGATTCTAAATTCATAGGCCTAATCCTTTGCTGTCTTTGGTCGAAAACTAGTTAGAAAAAGTGCACCTGAAACTCAAAATGTATCGAGTTTAAGCTGGACCTACATAAGACAGCTTATTGACTGAATATATTTATATTGTCATCGTCAGGATCGGATCGACAAAAAAGTAGCTTATTGATTAAACATATTTAACCGATGCTCCAAAGCAGGCTTGCAACGCTCGAATGACTGCACCGCTGGTGACGTCACACATTCAGCTCGGGATCTGATTGGCTGTTGAGAGTCACAGTGAAAACATCCCCAGCAAATTATGCGCTGACCATAGCTTCCCGAGAGGCTTAATTGGCTGTTTGTCCAAGGACTCGACCGAGAGGTAAGTTGTGATTGGTTGACGTAAAACTCGGTCAACGGAGCGCAATTGGTTGATGACTCCAGCGTCACGTCTTCGTGGTCATCAGCGACAGCTGACGATGAATAAATTACTGTTCTTTTTATTCTGTTACCGGGAGGGTATTGGCACATGTCTAGACTGTTTACTTATCAACATTGTTAGATTATCAATATAACCGGATGAGCCAAAATTAAATTAACGTTAATTATTATTGGTTTCCCCAAACCGCCAAAAATCACTGTGCTATAAAAGAGGATAAAGCCGGATAAGGCTACCCGTGGCCGACCCGAGGTTAGTGGTGGAAATGACACAAGAAAAATAATATTTGGATACAGATTGCAGTTTATATGGAAGTTGGAGAAAACATTAAGACATTAACTTGCAAAACAAACTTCCAGTGGATGTATTAAAACGAGCAGGAGGGAAATGAAAAAGAAATAGATAATTACATCTAAGAGATTGTATGCCTCATTCAAATTCAGCAGCAGTTATATATATATATATATATATATATATATATATATATATATATATATATATATATATATATATATATATATATATATATACAGTATATATATATACACATATATATATATACATATATATGTATCTGTATATGTATATATACAGTATATATATATATATAAACCCAGTTCCCTTTTCCTTTCAGAGGTGTGGCTCTGGGAAATGTTACCTTTCCCACTCTCTGCTGAATTAAGGATAAAAATCAGGGCAAAAAACTTCCTTGGCATCATCTGCCCCACCATCCTTGCACGAAAGGCCAACAACAGCACGTCGATTGCTCCTCCACTAGTCCAAGTGTAAGTGGTCGGGTAGACGTAGCTTACTGTTGACAGATAGTAGATAGCCCCTTTGAACATTATTTATCCAATGCTTTGTAGTTTACTTCAACAAAACTAGCCACACAGAGTTTAGAAGTTTTAAAGGTACAATTAATTTCCTGTGTATAAGCATCCAATTGCCAATCCCATTAAATGCTTCTCCTTACTTTCTCTTCTATCTTTTACGGTTTAACAGCAAAAGTCTCTAATGGTCGTGAAATGTTCTTTTTTATCGCTAAAAAAGAGAAAACACTTCGCTTACTTTCCTTGCCAATACTCCATCCTAAATGGTACTAGAGTTAATCATCTTAAATGATACTATAATTTATCATCTTAAATAGTACTAGAATTTATAATCTTAAATGGTACTAGATTTTATCATCTTAAATAGTACTAGAATTTATCTTAATCTTAAATAGTACTAGAATTTATCATCTTAAATGGTACCAGAATTTATCATCTTAAATAGTACTAGAATTTATCATCTTAAATGATACTAGAATTTATCATTCCATCCTCTACTTTTTCCAATTTATTATGATGGAGAACGTAACGCCCAAAGGGGTTTTTAACCCTACTGGCCTTCCAACCTTCCCCCCCTTTTTTTGTTGATAACCACCCAGTTATCTTTCCCATGAAAAAAATAATCACTTACAGCCGGCTCGAATGAGCAAACGACAACAACAACAACAACAACAGCAAAATGTTGGTTCTTCTGGGTTGTTCGTCTGGACAAGATCCCGCGCTCTCAAAAGATCCAGTTAATATAATAACGTAAACTCTGGTTGCACTTCCTTCCCGAAATAGCCCGAAGTGTTTAGACAAAGCAATTGTCTGAATGGCTTAGCGGCAGAAAAACAGTTTACCTGAACTTCTGAAGTCTAGGATTTTATTGCCAGTTTAAAAAAAGAAAGTCAGTTACGCAGAATTAATGCCAAATTCCGAGGCACTCTGGATATATATATATATATATATATATATGTATGTATATATATATCATTTATTTATATAAACAAATATATATATGTATTTAAAGTTATATTTATATATACTGGAAACTAATAAACTATTGTAAACGTTATTCATTTTCATTTATTTATATAAACAAAGACTTATAATATGCAAAAAGTTATCTTTCGGATCTACGGAAACTAATGAAACTATTAGTAAACTTTATTCATTTTTCTTTATTTATAAAACATAATGACTTATAATATCGCAAAACAGTCATAAAATATCCACAAATAATTCTTAACAAACAACTGAACTGAAACTCTCTTTATCAGTTATATATACATACATACATACATACATACATACATACATATATATATATACACACACATATATATATATATATATATGTGTGTGTGTGTGTGTGTGTGTTATTGAATGTGTTCGTTTGTATATGTATCAGGTAGACTTGTACTTCACTTGGACGAATAAGCATCAACAACATCTTGCTTCATCTTCTTCATTAGTTTGAGAACGACTTTGTTACTTTCGTAGTGGTGACAATGCTGACATAGCATCCGAATGATGCAATACATTGGACCTTGGAACGGTGACCCTATGAACTTCACTTTAATGTAATATTTTTCAGCATTTTCGTGCAGTCTCAGATGCAGATCGTAAAGTAAATAGCATCCTAACTCAAGGTAATTATTGTAGAGACAGCACGACAGGAAATACACGGAGAAGAACAGAATGTACAGTATCAAATCGACGACAGGCTTCGGCAAGAGATTTGCGAGGAATGGCCTGGCCCACTCGCAGCCTCCGTGAGTGATTGGGGTGGAACTTTTCACATTAAGTACTGACGACCCGTATCTGAATTCCTCCCAAATATTGACGAGGACTTCCCTGTCGAGTTTTTGATGTTGCCGCCCATCGAAGTTCTCTTCGGGTCCCGGCAGTGAATCAGTATTATTCCTGCACGCTTCTGCAGCAGCCAGAGGGATTTTTGCACTTCCCCTACCCTTTTTGCCAAAGTTTTTTGGACCCTTAGTGAAATGACCGTAAAGTTTTGCTAAACGTAAAGCTTCTTTGATTCGGAAATGTCTGTGGAGACGATGCTCTTGAATGAGAGGCGGTGGTATCCTTCTCTCATGCAGGGAATGGTGTTCAAAATTTATAGTAGGGGCTTTGGGAGACATTTTCCTAAGAATAACCACAGGATTGCCCAGTGTCTCTCCACTCTCAGTGTCTCTTTGAAGTCTGCCATCTTCCCCTTGCTGTTCAGAGTCAGACATAAATCCCAGCTGACTTTCCCTCTGATGCCATCCTCTGCTTATCATCGCCATCTTATGGACTCATCGAACAAACTGAAAAAACAAAAGATGAACTTGTAAGTAAAAGTCTTTATTTTTTTACTTAATATCTAAATTTCACTGTTACTCCTGTCAACTCTCATCTAATTTTCTGATATTTTTCTCAAAGCTTCTTTTATCACAAAGTAATGCAAACAAGGAAACAATTGTTTTTGTCAACATTAAGTTCTATTAAAAAGCGAAGCATATTTCGTATATCAAAGTAGAATCAACTGGTTTGGTGCAAAAAAGAACATGAGAGAGAGAGAGAGAGAGAGAGAGAGAGAGAGAGAGAGAGAGAGAGAGAGAGAGAGAGAGATATGAATGATCATGATTATTAATAAAGAATTCTAGAACTGTCATTTTAAAAACAAACTGTTTGGAATTCCTGATTATTAGTTGATCTGAAAAAAGAAATTACAAGAAATTTCAAAATTCAAAGGTTTATCCCATCAGCTAAGGCCTGACAGCATCTGGCAATTAGTTATGCAAGTGATTTATTTCCTTGGTAATAAAGTACTGAGCAACTCAGCGTAAAGAGGGAAGCAAAATTGCAAACAAATTTTTAGATCAGGAGATCATGTCTTTAACCTTGCACAATTCGATCGAGTTGTCATAAGTTCAGAACTTGAAAGCAGACGGTACTTTATTGTAAAATAAACTTGAATGTACTAAGAATTTTAGCAAACCCGTTCCTTTTGTTTTCTTATTAACTAGCAAGATTTCAGGCGATAAATACTTATAATTGCCATATTTATTAATACAAAAAAAAAAAATCAAATTAATTCTGAGAAACAATACTGGTATATTAGAATTCAATAATCAGCTCATAAAAATTTTTCATGTTTTTAAATAAATAAGTAACGTTCCATGCCCTCTCGTAATCACACGTTTGTAGCAGACAACTGAGAACAGAATTTATGAATGAAGTTAGAACGAGAGGAGAAATGAATTAAAACAGATAAAGTAAGGAAAATAATGAGGAGTGTGCAATAAATGGGAAAATTTGAAGAGTCTGTTGAGCCCACTCTTTTTCAAGAGCTTGGCCAGTCTTTCAGCAACACACACACACACACACACACACGCAACAAATTAGTAAAACAGCAACGCAAAACACCAAGTAACCGGTAGTTCAGGAGAAAATATACAGTGCGTTTCGGTTGACTGATAACAACTGTAACTCGAATTCTGATTGGTAGTCGTATACGGGTTACCATGGCAACCTGATGTTTACACAGAGCACTGAAATAAAAAACTATCTAATTTTTAAAAAAGTATAAAAAATAATAAACTTTTCAAAATATATATATATAGAAACGATATAAAACTATTCTTTTTTATATTAAAAGATGAGAGGAGATTTCATGAATACCATCACCAAAATATTTCTTCAATAGTTTACTTTTAGCATACTGGCGATACTGCTAAGTTTCGTCTGTTTTTTGTACACATTGCCTCAAGCTATGGAAACAATGGTCTCTCTTGTAAACAAACTTCCTTTAATGCTTTTCTACTTATGTAAAGGAAACTATGACTCACCTGAAAGCATCAAAATTGTAAGCTACTTCGATAGTTTTATAAATTTAATTTGTGGACGGATAAATTTAGTGGATAATTGCAGAAGAAAGTTGCAAGATAGTGACATCTGACAACTATTTCGTAGTAGTAAAATGCCACTAGCCCTTTGATTTACTACTCACAGCAGGAGTAAATAATAAAAGGCAGACAACGACCTGTCGTGTTTAACATAATGGCAACGTGAAATTAAGCCAACTATATAACATTGCATACAGTAATAATGACTTGGTACGAATATCAAATTCATGAGAGGAAAGTTTGTTTACAAGGTGTCATTGTTCTCCTAACTTGAGGTAACGTATAAGAACACCAGACGACTTTTAGCAGTATCGCCAAAACTTATAAAAATAACCCTTTACAGAAATGTTTTAATGATGGTAATCAGTAGGATGTTTCTTAGCTGTTTAATATTAAAAATAACGTAAAATATGTGAACATTTCATTTTTACATAAAAAATAAATTTATTAAGTAATCTATTTTAACAGTACAATAGTTTTTCCCTTGAAATAAACCTGTAAACAACGGTTACCAAGGTAACGACTACGAGACAACCAATCAGAACAAGAGTTAGAGTAATTTCATTGACCAATAGAAACATAGTATGTATTTCCCGCCTAAACTAACAGTACATCGTAAGCTCCTCTCACTTTATGCGTTGCTGTTTGAAAGAAACATTTTGACCCTAGATATTTACCAGTAGTAAGTTGCAACATATTTAAAAAAATTAAGGCGATTCTTAATGCATTTACCCTGTAAATATATACAATTGTGCAATTTCATTAGTAAAATGAATGAATGTAGGTGACTTGACTCCACAGAAATTACAATCATCAGAAACCCAAAAAATCTTTTAATGAGACATGTCCCTGTGTGGGTGGCCTTCTCTCTCAGGTGTTATCAGTAATGACATATATTTTTGTGGTTCGTCTTATATTTTGTAATGAACTGAAATTCTTTTGAAGTTCTGAATAGTACAAGGAAATATCCTGTTATATATTCTTAATTTCCTTTAATAAAATGTTTCGCCATGAGAATAATCATGAATTGGTTTTGAAGAATCCTTACACATACACTCTAAGGGATAAAAAAAACATCAAATAGAAGTTTTTTACTCATATTCGGGCCAAAATTTGCGAATTTCATTTTTCTCCAAATAGCACCACATAAATAAGAGGAACTCTCGATATACTGTTAGTTTCGGCGGGAAATATTTACTGTCTTTTGATTGGCTGCTAAAAACAAGCATATCACGAATTCTTATTGGTTGTTCCATTCTTGTTTACCAACAGCCTCTACTTCATTCATAAAAATTACAGACATGCAGGAATCCCAACAGTTTTATGCCCTGCTGTTGGAAAACCCTTGTATATTTTTGAGTTTAGAGAAGGAACTGTTTAATTGTGAATGATTGCAAGACTTTTGCAATATCAGATTCTCTTGATGAGTTCATTTATCTAAGGTTACAAATACGAAAATGAAAAGAGTTTATTGCAATTTTATTCAGTGCTATGGAATCTTGCTGTTGTGTAAATTTACATTTTCTTATATTTATTTTCAACAATTTGGAGCTTTCCTCTGTTTTTCGAACTACACTGAGAATTTTACAGAAATAAGACTGAATGAGGAAATAAAAACAGTTTTACTCTCTTTATAACAGAAAAAATATTTCTGACACAAGGAGATTACAATAAATAATGGAATTTTTAACATTATATAAAACGTCTTTTACCATTAATGATATTGCAAACTACTGTCATTAAGTTCAAATGATCAACATAGATCCTAAAAAATTAGTAAAAAGAAAAAATCCCAAAGTGGGCTCAAAATTTGCGACTACCATTTTTTTTAAACAGCAACACATAAGTAAGAGGACCTCTCGATATACAATTAGTTTAGGCGGGAAATTATATACTGCGTTTTGACTGGCTGCTAAATACAAGTACTATAACACGAATTCTTATTGGTAGTCCTGTAGTTGTTTCCATGGGGACCATTGTTTACAAACAAGCTCCTTACTTCATTCATAAAAATTATGGACATGCAGAAATCCCTCCAGTTTTATGGGTTGCTGTTGGAAACCCTTGTAAACACAAAGGGAATTTTGTTCTTTCTGTTATTGTACTTTTATGTTAATATTTTTGGGTTCAGAGGAGGAACTGTAAAAGAATCTAGTCATTGTAATAATTCTGATTGTCTGCAATGTTTTTGCAACATATCAGTTTCTAAACTTCTGTAAATAAAAAGTGCTATCTGAGGTTAAAAATACAAAAATGAAATGCGTTATTGCAGTTTTATTCATTGGTCACAAATCTCGTTGCAAAAAGCTTGCAATATATATGGAAGGTCCTCTGGCAAATTCTCAGCAATGCAAAATAACCCTCAAGAGCTATTTTATAAATTTACATTTTTTTTATAATAATCCTTGACAGTATTCCTTATTTGGCGTTTCACTGTATATTTCTAAACTGGAAATATATTTACATTAAGAATTTGCAGTGAGTTGAAATTCTGTTTCCTTTCCTTTCTTTCTTTGAAGCTTGCTGAAACCCCAACTAGACAGAGTCAACAGGTTATAAACCCCAAAGGGCTCTTACGGGAAATCAGCCAGCAGAGGAAGACAAGCTATTGGAAAAGTTGATAAATGAGTAAATATGAGGGAATAGAAAATAAAACCAACACACCTGAAATTAAGGAGACGTCAGCAGAAAGCAGGAATGAATTTGCTCTTCGCTTAAAAATTTGGATGTCAAAAGATTCCACAACTGCAATAAGCAAACTATTCCACATTTTAGCTGTAGCCAAGATAAAACTTCTAGCAAGCTAAACAGTATTAAACCTGATGCTAAAAAAACCAGTTAAGTCAGTAAAGAAGAGTGCAGAGGATGTTTATCATTATAGTACGTATTATGCAACAAACATAATAAACTCACTTTACGTCTATGTCACAAGTCAACAGTGAGAGTTGGCAAAATAAGCTTGACTGGTGACATAACCCTGCCCAAGAGCTGGGATGAGCGTCAGCACAGAAGACCACGTTGGAGAACAATATTCCAAAAAGGGAAGAAGAAAATTAAAACACTTAGATATAATAGCTTCATCCCGAAACATTATAAAGCATTTCTGCAAGAAACCAACTACTTGAGAACAGAGGAAGCAATACTGTGTACATGCTTCTCAAAAGTAAATTTCTTATCAAAATTTACATCCAGTTTCTTAAAAGAGTCAATGACATTTAAAATTATACCATTTGGATGTAAATCAGGATGCAAAGGCAAAAGTGTTTTGTATCGAATAACTAGTATACTTTGAGATTTAGAAGGGTCAAGCTTCGTGCCCCAAATCCTACTCCATTCATGAATACGTGCCAGATCTCTATTCAAGGATTGTGCAACCACAGAACTAAGGCGCGGAGAAGGAACAGCTGCTAGTAGAGTAATCATCGGCATATGCAATCAATTTGTTCTCCAGACCTTGCCGTATGTCACTAGTGTAGATAAAAATAGCAAAGGTCCACTGCTTTGAAGAACACCTGAAATAATATTACGAAAGCTACTATGCTGGCCATTAAGACAGACCCTTTGGGTAGAACCCATTAAGAATTCGTTCAAAATATCAGTAAAAGACCCACCAATTCCCAATAATCTTAGCTTTTAGATAAGTGCTTCACGATTCACACGGTTAATGGCTGCACTAAAATATAAGCCGAGCATGCGTGCCTCTGCACCCTCATGAAGAGCACTCTGCAAGACGGTAGATATTGACACGATTGCATCACAAGTACCAAGGCCTTCACGAAACCTAAACTGTAATGCTGGTAACAGATAATAATAATATCTTCAACAAACCTACAAAGACGCTCAAAGAGCGCCTTCTTAATTACCTTAGATAAAACAGGGAAACTGAAATTGACTTACATTCTTAGAGGCATGAAAACGGACTTCAGTCCTTTAGCCCCTTCTCCAAACGAAAGAAAAACTAACTAAGTCCGACTGATCGTCTGAAAATAGTAGTAATCTTAGGAGCAATGAAATCAGCAGTCTTTTTAAAAAAGATGGGGAAGATCACATTAGGGCCTGTGCCACCATAACTATCAAGGACCAGAAGTAAAGTTTTGACTTCTCTAGACCTGAAGAACATTGAGCACAACTAAGACTCTGGAAAATACGGCTGGAGAACACCATGGACTCACTACTCACTGCACTTGAGCCAAAAGCTTTGCCTTCTGCTTAGGGCAATGTACAGCAGTTCCATCAACTCCTACAAGGGAAGGCATGCCTGAATGAACTCCTCGCCCTCCCCCACTAAAAAAAAAAAAGAACTGAATGAGGCACTAAAAACCCAACTGGATTCATTTTTAAATGTCAAAATATTTCTGACATACAGAAATTGCAATAAATAACAGAATTATTAATTCTTTTGTCTTCAATTTATCAGTCTTTTCTTTGATATGAAGTTGCTCTGACGGCGTTCTTTAGTATTTACTGAAAATTAAGATAAAAGACCATAATCAACGTGTCTTACCTCCGAAGATGGAAAAGCATATGGTATCCAGATTTCTAAATTTTGGTTATAACTTTGCAAATTACTGTCAATGGGCCTCTGAAGTCATAAACCCAACAAAAATAGTTAGCTTAGGCGGGAAATACATTCTGCCCTTCTGTCATTTCAGCCATATTGCAGGGTGCCCAGAAATGTCCCGAATGATAAGGCTACAGCCTTGAGTGTTTTGGGGGTCAAACGGACTTTTCTTTCAAACTGAAAAAAATGCATCCTAATGAAAAGCAATTGATCACTATGCATGGAAAATGGCCACATTTGCACAACTGGTTGCAATTGATCACTATTCGGGCCATTTTTGGACACTCCTGCAATATGGCCAAATTGCAGTCAATTGTGCAAATGTAGCCAATTTCCATGCATAGTGATCAATTGCTTGCCATCAGGCTTTATTTTTATCTGTTTGAAGGAAAGTCCGCTTGACCCCCAAAAAGCATCCATTCTGGCCATTTTTGGGCACCCCTGCAATATGGCCGAATTGCAGTCGATTGTGCAAATGCGGCCATTTTTCATGCATAGTGATCAATTGCTTGCCATTAGGCAGTATTCTTCTCAACAAGCGTAACTCCAATTCTTATTGGTTGTTCCATAGTTGTTTCCATGGTAACCATTGTTTACAAACAGCCCTATACTTCATTTCTTAAAAATTACGGACTACTGAAAAACCCTCTAGTCGTATGAGCTGCTGTTGGAAACCTTCATAAACCCTGTGCTTCTGGATGTTTTAGGGTTTTAAAGAAGAAGAGTAAAATACCACAATATCTCATGGCTAGTTCAATCATTTAAACTTATTTGAAAATAAAAAAAGTGGCATCTGGATTTAAAAACTGAAAAACGATTACTGCAGGATGACTCAGCGGTGTTGACTCATTTGCGCTGCGAAAAAATTGCAATGTGAGGAAGAACCTCGAGCATACTCGAAGCCATGGACCTCAGGCTATGAATTCCTGGTGTTGAGGAATGGAAGAAGCTCATATACACAAAAACAAATTAATGAAGACGGAACGAAAAGAGAACTAAATAAAAATAAATGAAGGGAGGCAGCAAGGGATTAAATGAACTTTAAAATGGGGACGATTGATTCCAGAGGCTAATTAGGAATATTTAACGGGATTGTTGAGTCCACTCTTCTTCACGGGAGTGAAGCCTTGAAGTGAATGTAAATGAAAGAAAATATTTACAACTACTGATGTAAATGTTCCTACACGTAAAGTTAGAAGGTTCGAGAGGGGAGAGTTGGCAAGAATCTGTAAAAAAAAAAGTTAGAGTTTGTGAAAAGATATGCAGAGCAGGTGTTAATGTGGTTTGTTCATGTAAAGAAAATGGGCGAATGTAGAATGGCCAGCGCTTACAGTATTTTAACGTATGTATACAGAGGAAGATGAGGGACTTTATATGAAGAAGAACGAGAAAATAATAATCTCGCTAGACCACAGTTTTAAACTTGAGTGAAACAGGCCTTTTGTCTAAACATTAAAAACTTTGATGAACGTGTAGTCTCACACTAGCAGTCTTGTAAATACGCTTAAAATTGTAATTATAGGTTATATATATATATATATATATATATATATATATATATTATATATATATATATATATATATATATATATATATATATATATATATATATATATATATATATATATATATCTTTCTGGTAATTCATAGTGTGTTAGCCTTTTGGTATATAATTAATGTAGTCAAGAAAGAAAGCCTTTTGATGGAAAGGAATTATCAACACCTTGGCACAGCCTTGTTATAAAAGTACAAAAACAAACACATACACACATATATATACATATATATACATATATATATATATATATATATATATATATATATATATATATATATATATATATATATATATATATATATATATATTATACATGTGTGTGTATTTGTTTGTGCGTTTATGAAAAGGCAATGCCAAGGTGTTGATAATTCCTTTCCTTCAAAAGGCTTTCTTTTCTTGACTACATTAGTTATGTCAATTATATACCAAAGGACACTGGGCACGCGCGGTGCGATGCATACGCTGTAGTGAATTACCGAAGAAATTAAAAGGAACATCAAAGGCACAGCTACTTTGATCGAGAACAATCTACCATTCTGCAAAATTCTCACAGATTAAAAAAAAATAATAATAATAATGGCCAATGTACCACGATCCTTTGAAGGAAAAAACATTTAGTTCAGGGAAAGTGAAGGTTATCATCTCTCAGCTGAGATTAGTTACTGCGTTTGCCGAGAGCAACCAGATCCGCTGAACAGCAGCACCAATACGCAGTAGATGTGCCTCGCTGTCGAACCTCTCAGCTCCAGAGGTCCTTTATTCCTCACACCGTTGGGCTGTGGAACAGCCTCCCAGAGGATTGTCGTGCAATTGGAACTTTAGAAGTTAAAGCGAAAATGCAGTGTATTACTACCATAATACTATTCTTCTTGCATTTGAATACATTTTTATATATTTATCTATTTATTAATTAATTTTTTTCCTTTTTTAATAAGTTGGGTCTCTTCTTTCTGTATTTCCCTTTACTTCCTCTTACTTCTTCCCAGTGAACACCATATTCTTTGGAAGCTTGAATTTCAAGTTAATGGTCTCTGTGGGCTTGTTCCATATGAATAGGGCTCAGCTACTGCGTAATAATAATAATAATAATAATAATAATAATAATAATAATAATAAAGGTCCGTTAAAAAAAAGACGACTACTAAGGTTGTACAAAACAAGGTCTAGAGAATGTTTGGTTGTACATATCCTACCAGTATGAAAGCTCTGTGAAAACGTTTTTATAGATTTTAAGAGCAGGCAAGATCCACCATAACCTTGCGACTAGTTATACCCATAAAAATAACATTCGAGCAGGTCTAAAGTTATATCAAAACAATAAAAACGTTTGTAAAGATCTAAGTATTACGACATGGAAAGATTTTAAAAGAAAATGTGTTACGTAACGTATAAAACATGTGTTTCTTTTCTTCCATACGTGCTGAATCCTAATTTCGTTTAGCCTTGGTCCACAGAGAAGCTAATGGTATTTCTTGGTGTCAACTGAATTGTTAATGAATAACAGTCTTGGCCTTGAACATTTAGAGAGAGAGAGAGAGAGAGAGAGAGAGAGAGAGAGAGAGAGAGAGAGAGAGAGAGAGAGAGAGAGAGAGAGAGCTTTAAACAGGAAGAAGTAACAGTTTTCCGTGATCTTAAATCTACCTAATATCGAAAACATTACATGAGAAGAACTTGGACGTATTTTGAAGGAAGAAAATACAACATGAGAATAAACATTCACACTAGAAATGAGAATGGGCTCCGTGTGTGTGAAATTGACCTTGAGATGATTCCTGCCCTCACCACAACGGTACGCGCAAGGCACTACATTACAGTATATATAGCAACAATTATTAATCTCTATTTCTGGTATTTCGTCTAACAAATTTTCATCAGTTTATTTTTGCTTTTATAATCTCGATATTTCGTCTTTTACTATTTATACATAGATTCTTTAGACTTTATTTTGTTTACTTCTAATTGAAAGTATAAGTACCGTAGTTCTTAAAAGACAGACTGTCTATGACACAGCAAGTGGAGGAAAAGAATTAAATACCAGATGGGAAAATCCTGATGAATAAATTCGGGTAAGAAGTCCAGTAAGCCTGGGAGCTTATGATGCAACTCTATCGTTTCTTATCAGCTTTGCGTTGGTGTTCGACGTTTAAATGGAAAAACATGGCCCAACTTTTACTGAATTCACTAAATTACCCAAGGAATTAAATAAATCAGCACTTTTCCATGAATTCCTGACGCTGAGAATGATTTTTAGGCATTTCCATAACTTATTGAAGAGTAAGAACTGTGAAATGTTCCAAGTTACGATGAAGTTTGAACAAGAAGAGAAGCAGAGATTAATAATCTTCATGCGCAAACCCGGGTTTGCCTTCATTTTCGTCACGACACCCTTTCAGCAGCAACTGGTAACGTGTATCTATCACTTACGGTGAACGTAAGCCGTCGAAAAATAATCCTGAAGCATGACCAAACTCAAATCCCGGACAACACCAGAGAGTTTCACCACCGGCAACGTAGTAGGCAACACTGCTAGGCTCGGTTGTCACGCAGTCGACTTTTCTCGACGTCACTGGGCGTCCTTTACTTCAGATTATCATCCTGAGCCGACGGAGATAAAACACATTTGCTTATCTCGTAATCTGTATTTTAGTGTAGTAATCATATTTATGACATCCACTTATCACTGTAGATATAGACAGAAGTTTCCAAGTACAAAGTCTTCGATTATTTTTATTTTACTAGTATTTACTTTTGGAAGTCGCGTCGAAGGCTCTCACACGATTATATGGGTCATGCCTATAATGCTACTTTTATTGCGCCTCGATTGACTTGGTAGTTAGACGACTATGTGGGAAGCCCTGTAATTGGTAATGTATGTATATAAATACACTGTGAGTGATTTGTTTGTATGTATTTTATATATATATATACACACACACACACACACATATATATATATAATATATAATATATATATATATATATATATATATATATATATGCATATATATATATATATATATATATATATATATATATATATATATATATATATATATATATACATAATGTAACAATGACCTTCCTAGACTACCTTGTCGGCTTATGTAAGTAAAATTACTGGAGTTTGAAACTGCATGTTGCTTTGAATAGCAATATCATTATTGATCTGTCAGTTCCCCAAGTTGTATTGGAGAACCTTATCATTTAATGGATTTTTTCCCTTTGGCTTTTATACATGCAATGGTGTGCCTTCCTCTTAAAGTATGTATTAAAATTTAAACTCAAAAACTCTACAGTTTGGCAGATAGATATCTGATTGTCTCGTTTTCAGATCAATGTAAAGTCTATTCCCAATTGATATTCTACAGGAGGACTTCGATACTAAACATTTATCATTATATAGACCTGCTGTTTCGAAATTTGTAATTTCAGACTCAGTTCTTTGTTCATATTCAAGAAAGTATTCATCAAGATTGTGTTCGTTGTTAATATACTGTATATTTGGTGAACTATCTGCCCAATGTACGTTATGGCATGCATTACTAAGTCATGTTTGACCTATTAATTTTTCTAAAATTTTGCAAAATTTTCATCATCGCGGTGTTGTGTTTTGCTTGTGACATTCTTTCCATTAACTTATTTTTCCTGCCCTTTAGTTATGGATGGATGTTGATATTTAGGGCAAAGGCCCAGGCATGCCATTCAGCGCCGTAATGGAAAGAAAATAAATTATGTTAAAGTTAGAATTCATGAAGGAAATGATTAATAAATAAAATGAAGTGATGTGTTTGAATGACTATATACATAAAAAAAAATTAATCATTTTCGTGATGTAAAATTTTGCAAAATTAAATATCGTTAAAAATTTTAATCACTTTAAAAAAGAGATGTAGCAGAAATATTTACATCTCCCAAAATATCGGACAGGGATTTACCCTGAAAATATCTCATCTCTTTAATTAACTTATTTTTCCACTGTTAGTGTCTAGTGATTCTGGAGGGCCTTCCTTCAAAAATAAACTGATTATGCTATACCCTCGTTAAAATAACTGGTCTGTGCTGGAATTGTACATTATCCCTAATATTTCTATATTTTATTATGACATAAATACTGGTCTGTGCTTTGATGACATCGTTAAATTTGTGGTACAGTGTAATATGATCTTTCACCTATGAGACGGCAAGATTTCTAAAAAGTTGCCTTTTCCTTATACGACGTTTGTGATAAATTAGTTGACAATTTTTCAGACCACAATGGGCATCGGCAATTTAATTTGCGATGCTTTTAGATGTATCTTAAAAGATAAGGTCGAATTTTTCCATTGATAAAGTTGAATATTTTCCAGTTTTTTCGTTTGTATTATACTGTGAGATGGAAGTGGCTGACTTGGCAGGCAAATAAGATAGTAATTATTATGCCACTCAAATTTGTTGACTATAGTACTGACCACAGAGATGTCAACGATGAAATAAAACTATGAGTGTTAGGAAAATGTGGTTGCATCATTTTCGTTTAAGCAACTTACATGTATCAGTCAAATGTTCCATTTTTGTGACCAATCTGTCAAACACTATGTAATTTGAATCCTCTGCGGGGTACGTGCACTGAAGTCAAAAAGCAGCATTTTGTAAAAGTCACTGACAGAAGAGGCAAAACTTATCGTTGGAAATGTCAAGTGTAGGATCAGTGGTTATCGACAGAAGAGTTAAGTTCAAGATCACTGAAGATAATTATCAGCAGAATTACAGGATTACTGAGGATAACCTAAGATTACAGTACAATGAATAAGAAACCTCAGCTTGGAAATCATAGATTTCTGGCTATTCTGAATGGTTTGTTTTCTCAGCCTTTGACAGATGAGAAACAAAATATTTCAGTTCTTATTTGTGTGGGACCAAAGGACATGAACCGACAAATTTATATTTCTGAAAAGGTTTTATTATATACTGAGAGTTACACTTACATTCACTCTAAATATTTTTACATAATATACATTATTCTAAATTACTATGAAATAAATGTAAGATGTAAAGAACTCCAAACTAATAATTCTAGGTTACAAAACAAAACCTTAACAATTATTCTTTAGGTCAAAATATGAGCCTAATTCCAAATAGTATTTTCATTTTTACATTCCAAATGCCTGTACATGTGAGGATCACTTATCACAGTTTTCTCTTTTTATTCGATTCTCCAGTGAGAATTCCGTATCACTCTCAGTCACTTCCGTAACAACAGTTCAATGTAACCTCACCATTAGCTTTACACTGCAAATTAACATATTTACAAAAAAAAATGGTAAGTTGTATAGTCGTCACTGAAGTTACAGTAACAGTCATCATCTAATCTTTAAAACAGCATTGTAAATACAACTAAAACTAAAATCTAAGAGAGACGATACTAAATTCTAATTGATATTATGAAACTGAGAGGGGAAAAATGAAAAACACTAAAAAACATACCCTTCAATACTCTACATATTCTGCAATAACCTGGGACATTCAAAAGATAATAAAAAGACACTACAAATTCTGCAATAACCAGGGATATTCAAAAGATAATAAAAGGCAAACACTTGGTCTTATCAAAATAATGACAGCTTTACTAAAACACAAAACCAACCTTACTGGTTATCTACTATGTAATAAAATCAACAGGGGGTAATCTTTCTATAATCCATCCCAAGGACATTTTCACCACTCAAAGCCAGTCAGGCTGCTAGAGTTCTAGTTTAAGAAAAACTACAATTATGAAAGAATATTACCTCAAGTACATTTAATTTTTTACATGTTTTTTAGGGATATATCAAAACCAACTTCTATTGAAAATACTGTACTTATAAAACAATATTCATGACCATATCTAGCCTGACTTAGAAAATATCAAGCATTAGTAATTAGCATTTCCACAACAATGTTGGAAAAAGGCTTATACCATCACAAAATAATTTGATTTTACTTTCTTGACTTTGTGAAATCCTAATAAATCATCAGTAACTACTTTAAATGTGTGTGGCATAAAAATTATACAGAAAATGCTTCACAGTGAAGTAGAGATGCAATGGCAAAGTAAGAATTGCAGACTTAAATTATCAAAACAACAATATAAGTGCCTTGCATTACTCAAAATTAGTATTCCAGAACTGTACATTCCTTCTTCATTAGGAAGGCATCTTTATATTAATGAGTTTGTTTTCTGACAGGACACTTGCCCAGTTTATTTGAAAAACAGCTTGCAACACCTGGAATTAAAATCAAAACAAATAAAAATGTATTTCTGTTTCCTAGTGAAGTTATACACATGGAGTACATGGAATGGTATAATCTGTCTGCTGACCCTCCAAAATTCAAGAGCCTTTCTCATTCTGCGACTAAGAATTAATGGATCAACAAAAACTAAGTACAATAACCAGTATGAACTTTGAAAAACCTGTTTGAAGGGCAAACCACCCATAGTACAAAAGTACAAATATTGTGGGGGAAAAATTAAAAACAATTGCACTATTTCAGTCATTTTGTTACCATGGAATAAAAACTAGCATTGTCCAAATGAAGCAAAACCAAGATATTCCTGGTGCTGTTAGTTTTAGAGGTCATTGTAACCTATATAAAAACATTTCTATACCATAATGACATACACAATTGTAGGAAATGCCAGCAAAGTCTTGCTAACTCTAAGACCCATCTGTCTTGCATACAAATATAAATAACAGTTTTCATATAAACCAAGTACCAAGAGATGCACACACATACAATCACATTCATCAACTAACTATTCAAGGTCTCTGGCAAGATAAAAAGTAAACATTTTGTAATATATATTTATGTATATGATGTGTGTATTTTCAATATGTAATTCTATTACTGTTGTTGCTGACGCAGGTACTGTTCACAGTGATGGCTAGATAGAGGGTGACCTAAGATAGAAGAAGACTGGGTAGACGAAGAAGAATCCTGAGAAGATGTTTCTACAGACTGACAGTCAGGTGTGGGAGAAGACGAAGGTTCTTGGGGGCTTACTGAAGGTGATGCATGAGAAGCTGCTGCTCCCCCTGTACTACTACTTAGGGGAACCTGTGTCGACGAGTCCTGAGGATAGTCAATAATCTTGCGTCTGCTTTGCATAACATGCTGCTGTTGCTTGTAGTAAACTTTGAACAGACCTTTAACCAAAAGGAATGATGCACCACCCTAGAATAATAAGATAAAATAATTTCCAAAAATTGATTGACGTCTTTTATAAAATAAATTAATCTGGCTATTAACATTCTGGGTATAGGTTACAAGTTAAGTCTGTGGAAAACTATTCCCTTTTATTAGAAAGACAATGACTGAAGGTCAAAGGATTCTATAATGGGACATTAAAACTTGCAATCATTTTCATATCACTTGATCCAAAAATTCATCCGACAATAAGGTCTATTATCCAGTGGCTAGAGAAAAATAATTCCATATTTACCATAACCTACCCTTGGGGTATAAGTGGGAAATAGAGTTAATATAGTATTAGATGATATAATCAGACCACTGAGCTAATATTTTAACTTTTTTGACATTTCATTGGGGTTCCACAAGGCCATGGCAAGATTTTTTTCTTTCTTTCTGTACATTTACTTTTCACCATATGATACTGGTTATAAAAGCTCGATACTTGGATTCTGTTTCATTTTCAAAAATGAAATTCAATAAAAAGTCAAAATGAAAACTTTAGTAAAAAATTATCTATAGATGATATCATTTGAAGTCATCAGAATGTTAAGGGTTGACAACTGACATGACTGCAAATGAAATCATCAGAATCTCACAGGGTTAATACTGTACTTATGAGCCTCGTGCAAAGTGTTTCTTCTTAAAAAAAAAAAAAAAAAAAAAAAAAAATTAGATATTAGTAAATTATACTAGCTAGTGAGGAGAGCTACCCTAAAGATGTGGAGATGAGACAATCATATCTTCCTATTTACTTAAGCTCACTCTTCTGCTGTTATAGGTAAATTTCTTAAATTAAAATTTAGAGGATTTCTATCATTGAAAACATATATGGAGAAACCACTGGCCAACCTATCACAGCCAAAACCTCGTCAATAATATCATCAAGTCTCAAGGAAGTAATGACTGAAGTGCATTACCTCATGGACACTGGCATATATTAAAGCATGAGATTTAGAGCAATACTAACAAAAAGACTGCATGACAATTAAGCCTCCTATGCCAAAATGAAACGAACCTCCTTGAGATTTGTTTCCTAAGGGAACCTTAGGAGGAGGTGGAATGTGAACTTTCTATTAACTATGGGGTGGGGAGGACAGTGAGTTTTGCCGCTTGCTTCCCTCCTGGATAAAAATATCTTTCATGAAATTTTTTTGCAATTAAATGACTTTTCTAATTTTCTTGAAAAAATATGCAAATTAAAACATCTTCAGAATCTTCAAAGTACTCCCTTGAGTTTGCAATCAGCAACCGGCCTCTTGCTAGGGGTGATGCCTGTTTTCACCTTGGAGTAAGGGCAGGCAAACCAAACCGGCTTTAGAGAGGAGAGAAAGAACAACACATCCTCTCTCAGAGATGGTAAAAGAGTAACTGGTGAAGTCACGGAGTACTGCTTGGGTTGTGGGTGGTCCCACTTGACTCATGACTAAGGACAGATGTCATTAGTCCCTTGCATATACAATTTTACTGATTCTACCGGATTTCAGCTGGTGCTAGAAGATTTATCCTAATGTTAAGACCAAAGGTTTGTTTTGTATATGAACAACCAAGGTTGATGAGATTGACTCTGCTGTGACTGCTACCCAGGATACTGATGATGACATCAAAAATGATGCTCTTTCCAGTTTTAACAAGGTTCAATTCGTATTTGATGTCCTTTGAATCAAATGAGCATTAAAACATGACATGGGATGGTTAAATACTGGTTTAATCAACTTTTTCATAATAATAAGGCTAATATAAAATGTTTCAGCAGTGACACTCCTTCTGCTAGAATTACCTCTATGATTTATTTATGCTGTTCTCTCATAGCATCATCTAAATCATCCAGTAACCATGTGTACTGTGTCAGAACTACAAGCCAATTCATCTGCCAATGTTCCAATGTCACAAACCTCACCCTCTTCATTTGCTTCTGCTGAGTCATTGGACATGTCCCTGCTAATGCCATCACACCTGCTGCTCCTACACCTTGCCAGGGCTGACATAAGGTTTTTTGCAAGCAATAAGTACGCTGTCTCTTCAATTAACCGTAGAACTTCTACATGCATAAGCACAGATACATGAATTGGTAAGTGTTAAAATTATTTTCCAAGGGTATTGTACTAAATGATGTATGAATGAGAGAACTAGAATGAGAAAAGTAAATAATGACTGTAACATTTCACTTTAACTGCCAAATTTAAAAAAAAAATTTCATGAGTACTTGGTAAAACTGTCTGTAGTGTAGAGGCAGAGAGAACAATAATGTTGTTAGGTATTTTGTATACAAATGTACATATGGTACACTTGTGATAAGTCTGCACCAACATTCACTCAACAGACAGTTGAATAGAGAAGGTGTCACCTCTTACTTGCAACTCATATTTCAATTTGGAGCTAGTCTATCATAGTGCAGTTACATTTATATTGGTCTGGTAGTTATGTTTAGATTATTTTTCTGTTACGTGTACAAGGCATTCATTACCTTTTAATAGTACAGTGCGAAAAATGCATATGGAACACTTATTTGGTGAGACAGTTACTTAGTGATGAAGATCTTCAGTGAGACATGTTACTGTATTCTTGCTAAAGACCAGCAATGAGTTCACTGCTTTACATCCAAATCAGAGGAAGAGCTCTTAGAAACATTTAAAAGATGAGACTGGAATGAAGAAGAGCGAACTGAAAATCAATCAATGTAAGAAAAATAGAGCTTATGATAACTAAAAAATAAGCTAAATAAAGATTATTTTGGAATAGGACCATACTGAAGCAGTGGGAGAGGTGTGGGAGTGTACTGGTACTGCAGTAACATTTCACACGCAATATTACAAGATGCCAATAACTGCAAAATACACGAGTAAGAGGTTTTCAATACTAAATGTTTAGCAAGGAAAGAGGGGAAGAGGAGAAACATCAAGCTGTAGTCAAAGAATAGGCCACACTGGACTGAGAAGCAGGTACAAGAGTATTAGTAAAGTTGAAACATTTTTTAGGCTTGCATAAGGCCTGTACTACTTTATGCAGCAGAAACAAGACAACTACCAAGAAAGCTGAGTTGATTTTTAAGAAGAGTAACTACAAAATTATGATACTCACAGCAAGACTGCAATGGGAAGATCAAAACTAATGAGGAAATTACGAAGAAATGAAGTGTTCAGCGGTTGGAAAATAGATTGAGATTTTAAGGATTATAATAATTATCACAGATGATAAGGGGTGAGGAGCAATTAGTCTAAAAAGTATTACATATGGAAATGGCAGGTTAAAGACCAGTAGAAAAGTCCAAACAATCACGGAAAAAAGGGCCAGGATGAAAATGAAGACTTTAAGTGCAGAAAGTGGACAGGACAAAGAACCAGAAAAGAGAACTCATTTCGAGTTTAACCTTGTGCAGGGAAAATATGATGCCAAAATGTTACAGATGAGAAGGGGCTTTATAGCTATATACTCTTGGTAGTTTTAATGAAATCCTTGACATAAAATTTCCATTTTTATTCTAAAATTCTATAGGCTGTTTTGTCAATGTTTTTGAGATATTTCTAATAATTACCTCATTTATTTCCAAGCCTTGGTTCATTTATGCAGAAATAAGCACTTTCTTGTGATTTTGTTCCTTTGCCTATTATTCAGTTATATGTAGTAATCTAGTCCAGTAGCTACTTCTCCAAGAATTTATGTAGGACTTCACTACCTTTGCAGAGTGTAGTTCTTATTTCAGAAGCATCTCTTCTTACAACATTTGTCTCACCAAATTAGAACCAAAGGCTTTTAGTCTCATAAATGGACCAGGTCTTACATCCAATTTGAATTTACTTTAATTCTGACATATCGTTGCTTGAGCCCACCCTTATGAGTGTTGTATAATTAGTTTCTTTCAGTTTTTGCATAAATGCTAAAGGGTTGCTTTGCTGAGAGTTTAGGATTCACGACCTCTTAGTATCTGCATTATGCATTTACTTTAAGCTTTATTACTATTGTTATTAGTGTCATTATCATAGTTTGTATCATTATTATATTGTTGTTGGGTTTATACTGTACATTCTATTATCTCAGTGCAAGTGGGTTATTTCGGGGAGAGGTGTTTAAGGAATGTAATGTTAGCATTTTAGTTATGATGACCTCTTGCTTTTCTGAGGCATTCAGTCAACCCCCCCCTCCTTGTGTTGTAAACTTGTACATAGTGACAAAGACATATTGTATTAATATAGTAAGCTTCTTTTTATAATAATTGGTACAGTGGCTTCCTTACTCATTTACTAACCTGGGGAGTAGTCATTACATTAGGAATTATTCTCAGGAGCATTTTGACTCATGTTGCCTCCTACCTATCATCCTCATACATGATAAGCTTTCCAAGCCCTGACTCTGTGTTGATTTCATACACAAGACAAGCAACTAATTAGATAAATTCTTCATGCCACTCATTGTAATTAAAGAATAAAGAACAGTCTCCCTCTGCATTTCATGAATCACTGAGCTGTCTCTTTTTTTAAGAGGTGGGATTGCCATTACTTACATGGAGAAGTCCATTACCTAATATTTTTCCAGCAGGGGAGGGCAGGACTTGTCTGAAAGAGCTTCTCAGTCATGGTCTCTTTTCTCCTCAAAAGAATCAATGATAAACTTTTTCTTTTTTCTATTAAATAAAATAAGGGTCCACAATATGCCAATAGCACTACAAATAATCATATGCACTTACTAAAAGAGTTCTGTTCAAGTTATCTTGTGCTGATGGGAAGAAAAGGCGTCCAGCAATGGTTGCTATGGTAGGAAGGGATAATGCGCCACACAAAACCCTTGTGGCATTTACCGGATCACTTATGACTGCTGTAGTACTGACTCCTGTTGCTTCTTCATACCTACAAAAAAATTTAAGAAAAAATGTATACAATTTGGTCAGTTACTTTATTTTCTTATTCATGCATTATACTTGCAGAATTTTAGCTACTTACACCTACAAGTCAGAATAGCCCAAGCAACCATCTAAAAGGTACCTTCTTTAAAGTTACATTCAAACCTCTTACAAAATCCAATTGTTTGTCAAGTCACATGGGCCACCATTTGGTATATAAAAAAAAAATACACACAACCTTTTGTGTAATTCTGCTAACAACCAAACAGACAAACAAACCAAACCAAACAAAACTTCTATAAATTTGTTGGCTGAAATAATAATAGTTAAGAGGAATTAAAAAAATGAATATAAATGCCAGAAATAATCTACACAGATAAACACATAGCAATGATTTTTATATAAAAAATAAATCAATACAACTTCTAAAGATCTGTATGATTAACAATATTGACAAATTTTCATGCAAGAATTTATGTAATAAGTTTTATATTCTTTGCAATTCAAAATAAGGTCAAACTACCTAATGATGATATGCAGTACAGTATATAAAATCAATCTTGTAAGAGAGCATAATTACTAATGTCTAATGATGCAAAATCAAACAAATGTTAAAAACTATAATAACCAATTTACATACAGGGAAATATTTTGCATATTCCACACATATATGTACTGACTACAATTTTAATAAAAATTTAAAATCTTACCTAAAGGCTGGAAGTAAGTACTTTAAAAAAGGAAGCCGTTGTACTGATGCTCGTATAAGTCTCAAAACTTTGTCTTCCCAACGAACCATCTTTCCGAGTATTAAGAAGATGGGAATAGTTGGCAATCCCACCAGTAATACAAGGGGATCAGCTTGTTCCATTAATGCCATACCCTCCTGGTAACCAACAACCTGTGAAATCAATTACTTTTATCATTCCTAATTATCTTTTAAAATTGATATACTGTACTGTACAAATAATAAAAATAGGGGATTGCCTGAAAACCTTCCATCCCCTTATGATCTTTGGCTTCTAAATTTCACTAAGTTCAGTACTGACACTCAACAGAATTGTAATAAAGTGCATTAACTGTAATCTCACAATTAGATTTTGTACCCCTCACCCAAAGGATATAAATTCAAATAAAACACATGCGAAACATACTGCAATTTGCACAATTACTATGAAAAATCTTCTCTAATAGAAGCCATTGGTATGGATGCTTAGCAGTTATTAAGAGACAGGTACACTTTTATAGGCTGGCATGTTAATAACAACACCTATCCATGGATAAAAAATAAACAAATTTGTAAGAATTTGGGAAAATTATGCATATATCAGTAAAATGGATAAATTTACAACTCCCTAAAGAAAACAGGATGAAGCAAGATCACATGACAACACAGGAGAAGCAAGGTGTTGCTTCCCTGAAAAATACACAAAGAATGACTGAACTATTGCTATTATCACCAGAGGCACTGAGGAGCTGCTAACAGCAAGATTAAGCACATTAAAACATTGAGTGACTGAACCATCTTTATTACCATCAAAGGCACTGGTACGCTGCTAACAAGATTAGGAACATTAAAATAAATGGGTGCCAAGTAATCTGCCAAAATCATGGCTATTCAACTGAAAATGACTGGCATCCATTTGCTTTAAGACCATCTAATTATGGCCTCTTACCATACCCAAGTTTGCCTGATAGCAGGTAGTCTATTATCTAGGAAATTCAGGTAGTGAGGGTAGAGGTTCACACTGACGATGTGCTGCTTTTGTAGCACAAGCAACAAACACACTAAAGGACATCTGTAAAAAGGAGGTCCAATTACAGAATACCCATACTGGTATAGGTATTCCATAATATTAATGTGCAGCAGTTCATGTTCTTCAAGTATAATTTGAGTTTTACCACCATCTTTGCTTGTGAACTCTGGTAGATAATGGAATACTCAAATGGTAAAATTCATATCATTCCAAGGTATTCGTGCTTTATTGTATCAACAGAATAGAATCATATATAGGTATATCACACATTTCTGAAACTGTACAGGTTTTGTGTTGTCGTAAAAAGCTCAGTACAGTAAAATAAAAAGTACTTGCAGAAGTAGGCAACTATTTTTACTCACTCTAAATGTAATACAATATTGGATTTTGAATGCACCCATAAATAATTCTATTCCTTTAACCATCAATACCTTGGAATGATAGGAATTCTACCACCTAACTTGTTTTGAGCTCTGACAGCTCAGTAGATTGGAAAGGTGGTTAGGTAATGAAATGTGACATGCATCAGAGTGTGACAAATTCAAGAGGAGACTCAGGCTGTTGTTTTGGATCAATGTGCTGTTGCCATACATATCATTATCCAGTACCAGACACTCATCTTTACTACTATATGAAAACATGGAGTTAGAAGGTTAAACCCAAATTTTTAAGGTCTATCTTAGTATTCCCAAAGGAAAATGACTTCTCATGAAATGGGTAGGTTTTGAAGGATGAGGAAGTAGTAGTAGCAACTTACTGACCCAGAAAACAACCAGTATCTTCATTGTTGGATTATAGTAGCTATACCAAATGACAACAAGAAATATAAAAACTTCCAACAGCCAGCATAACACCTTACCTGCATGACAGTTATTGCTCCATAGGTAACAGCTGTCCAGTAAATAGATCCTACAACTACACCCGCAGCAACAAAAGGACATACTTTATATATGAAAGCATCAACTCTATCTAGAAACAGCATTAGCTGACCTGTAAAGAACAAAGGACTATTACCATCACAGTAAAGAAAAATTTCCATGATTGCAAAGACAAATTTGAAATGTACTGTACTTTAATATAAAATGTAACCTGATAAATTTGTACATACAATGATGGCCACCTAAGGCTGGGCAGAATACTTTAATACTACTGTATATGAACCTATACAAAAAAATGGAAGTTTTCAAACAAATTTATTTCCTTAGAATTTTTTTTTTTCAAATTTAGTTAACCATATATAGACCTAAATTGTGTTGCCTGGACAGATTTTAATGGAGCCCAAAATTATCAACATTGCAAAAATTCTGGATGTTCATGTGGGACTGGTTTCCCAAACACATTTAAACCAACTCTGAATTTTCAGATCATCTCCAAACAGTAACGGCCAATTTAATGCATTGATAAACTAATGTGGTATCCTTATTCAATAATATCCTACTAGATATGGTACTCAAAACCAGCAGATTAAATGGGGATAAACATGCTCAGCCCCAAAATACCAGTGGGTAAAATATGCAAATTAAACATACCTTGTCACAGATGCCCTTTTAGTTTTGAGAACAAAATATAAAAACAAAAATCTGGTGTAGCAACAGGTTCCTCTATTTTCCCTACATAGTATATTGTATTTTTCAAGTTTTTATTGCCTGGCATTTACATATTTGGTATCAAACTAATCTTATGGAAATGGTTACGAAGATTTTTACCTAACTGAAAGTACAGAACAAAGAATTTCTAATTTCATTTTTATTATTAAGTAGTCTAACCAGACCATTGAGCTAATTTAACTCACAGGGCTGGCCTGAAGGATTGGTCTTTGAGTGCCACCTAAAGAATAGATTTTATTTATTAAATTTCAGTTTAAAAATGTCATAACTGAGTTACTTGAAAATAATGGAGAATCTGACATTATTTCTCTCAATGATTTGTTTTTAAAATGTGACTTTAGTTGCTAATAACATTTTGGACATTCACAAAAAAATGTTTACTCATAGTGTTCCTCTAGTCTGTACATATAAGTATTTGATCAAAAGGACCATTCATCATACAGCAATACCTAGATCTTATGTGATTCGAGTTGTGCAAATTCACAGACACGCAAACTTTTCATTGGAACCTAACTTAATTGGCATACGCGATTTTTTCAGACACACAATATTTGCGAAATCCTCGAGGAACCCTGCAGAAGTGTTTAAGTTTAATTTTTGAAGGATTTTATAATTTTCATAGTTTTATGTGTAAAATCTGTATGAAAAATGTATTATCTTTATTTTTGTACATGCATAAATATGATACAAAAGGTAATTACAGCGTGTACAGTTAGTTTACTTTTGCAAGATGCGATACCGATTTGCAAAGTTACCGCACTTTTCAAAGATGATACCCCTGCAGAAAGTTTGTTTAATTTTTGAAGTATATTTATAAGTTTTCATGCTTTTAAGTGTAAAATTGGTATGGAAGATTTGTATTATTTATATTTTTGTACATAAACATGATACAAAGGCAGTCCAGTTACTGTATTATGCCCATTCGCAAAGTCTTTGTCACTAGGACCTCACTTGATGTCGAGATGAGGTTCTTCAGTCACGCTGGTTTGATCAAATGATTTCGTTGACGTACTAAAACATATCAGAGACATAACTAAGAGTTGTATTAGTGTCGTTCTGTGAAAATTACTTTGTTAACTCGGAGAAAAGTGCTGGTGCAATCTGTATCACACTACATGTAATCACAGCACGTACAGTTAGTGTACTTTTACCAGATGTGATACCCAGTTGCAAAGTTACTGCACTTTTCGAAGATGATACCCTGCAGAAAGGGTTTGTTTAATTTTTGAAGTATTTTTTTTTTTAAGTTTTTATGCTTTTAAGTGTAAACATTAGTATGGAAAATTTGTATTACAGTTTAATATTTTTAATGTGCATATGTATTTCTCTCTCTCATTCGTAGTTAGCACTCACACATATTTTTACAACTTATTATTTCTCTATACATCTTTGCCTGTACAGTACATAATTTTGAATTGACTGAATTTTACCTTTACCCTCTACGAACATTACGTACATGTTTTCTTTATATTATTGATTTGTGTACCTTTGTTATGACTATGACTTCTGAAGTTTACCTAGTGACACAAAGAAAATGTCTTTTACTCTGTGAGTGATAAAGAAAATGGCATCCTATGAATTAGGGATACAGTATATGCATGTACCTACTGTAAATGCACTAGTGTGGCAAATACAGTACCCATTACGATGCTGAACTCCACTTTTATGTCAACCACTTATTTCCTTTCAAGGGTAACGTATTAAACTAACTTTTAAATGAAATTACAGTAACTATAACTTCATTTAAATTAATTTAATACTATGGGAGCATGATTAGGGTCATATTTAGTGTTTAAACTCTAGAAATACGCATTTATTAGCATTTTTAGTGACTGCACCAAACTTACGCAGAACCCTCACCTTGCACGAGGGGTTCTGGAACCTAACCTTGTGTAAGTTTGAGGTACGAATTACTGTACTGTATTTTCATGAGTCAAACGAAAGCGACCATTCTAAGGACCAGCCAAAATTGCTTGTCTGCCGTTCCTTTTGATATGACGAATTCCATATTGCAAGACCAGGCTTGATCTGTTTTAATTTGTTACACCCATGTTCACTATTTCATATATTCTGCCAATTATTTATTATACAGTAATAGGTTTTGATAACGTTATATAGTAATCACAAATAGGAAAATCTATGTGATTTGTCATAACAGTTGCAGCTTTGGCTGCTAAGGCTTCTTCACTCAATTGCCTTCATGAGCAAGAATCCAATACACTTCAACAAAATTCACACTGCAAAAGATATCCCTTTTCAGACGTATCCAGAGAAATAACTCAGGTGGGTTTCTAATCTAATATATTCCATAAAACCAGGCCTACAAATTCCTACATTCACTATTTTTCACACCATAATGCTCACAAAAAGAAGCAGTAACAAGTCTTTTCTTGAGAGCCCACAGATTTTGTGACCTCTTATAAAAAGACAGATTTCATAAATACATGTTCCCACGATTTAGTCTATCTTAAAATTTCTGGCAATGCTTTCAAATATGCAAAAGGCATTCAACATTCAAACAACAAAGATTGAAAGTAGCTAACAGAAAGTGAGAACATTTTATTTAACTTTTTCAAAAGCATCTTTAAATCCTTTTATAAAATCAAAGTTGTGAAAATGAATGAAAAATATAAAACTGGGGTATACATCATCTATGACAACTGCGTTTATGTGGGAAAGACTCGCAGAAATCTTAAAAAACGTACCAAGGAACACAAAAGAGCAGTTAATATTATTCACAGAAACAATGCAACAGCCACAAATTGTTGGAATCTCGACCATAGAATGAATTATAAGGATAGTAAACTTTTAGGCAGAAGCAATAATGTAAATTGCCACAAGGTTGTGGAGATGGTCCTCATTAACTCAAAACCAAGAGTGGCTGGAAACAAATATTTTAATGCTTTAGATACGATAAACATCAGCCATGTCCTTAGAGAAACTAAGCTCTCCAGATTCATCAAGGAACCTGATAATCCATACTTCTCCCCTGAACTGGTGAGAAGCCAAATACCTAACCTCAATGACCCACACCCAAGATCAATGTCTCCAACATGAGCAACATAACCAAAACGAACCAGAATGCTCAAGTAACTAAAAGAAACAAAGAATTAGTATAAATAATCTGTCCTTATAAAAATTTTGATCTAATTTCATTCCCTCTGGTGATGAGGACAGTAGTCCTTGTAATGCTTAAGGATATGAAGAAAAGGGTCTTGCTGTATATTCAACTTTAGAGAATGCGATAGCTCTTCACAGACTCCATTAACAATAACAGTAAGGTATTACAGTAAATAACAATAACAAGTTGGTGATTTATAATGGTCAGCTTATGGGAGGATCTGTATTTGCTATGATACAGAGAAATCTTCTTAGTAATTTTGTCGAGGAAAACATACCATTACATACTATGCACCATCAAATAAGCTAATACTGTATTAAAAAACTGTAAAACACCATGGAGTACACACTATAATTAAACTGTACTATGCTGCAGTTAATTTTACCTATAGGTTTTACAGGGAAGTAGCCAATCCATAATGAATGCAACCATAAACTCATAACTTACCCATATTAGGAAAAGCAATAAAATATTCTACTCCACATTGTGGACAATTAACCTTCACTGTTGAATTTCCCTTCTGTTTTTCATCTACCCAACGTTGTAGACATGACTGGTGTACCTGAAGAGGAAACAATCAAATATTAACAGGATCTTTATGGTAGTTACACTTTACTTAAAATGTGCTGTCACAAATATAAGAGGATTAAAATACTGCATCTCATTTCAATAGGCAGAGTGAGGTATCATAACTGATATAATTAGCTACTTTAAACATTTAAAACAATATTTCTTCAGGGTTCATTAATTTTTCATTTCACTTTACTTCTCTTGTTCTTGTCATGGCTTGGCATGAAGAAAATACGGTAAATCTGGCAAAAACTGTACAAGATAAAAAAAACAAATACGACTAAGATACAAGAGCATAAGTTACATCCATAAGTCATAACTCATGTATGATACTTGGCAACACCACCTGTGCGCTATTTGAAACTGGCAACACCACCTGTGTGCTATTTGAAACAACATCAAGACCCCTCTTTAAATGCGGTTCTAATTTCTTGAACAAGTACGAGTATAGGGGTACTATAAGTTAGTGGTTCAATGCAATTGTTCAAAATTATTCCTAAAAAAATAATAAAATACAGCCAACAACAATACAAAATGGTTATAATGAAAAATTCTGACCTGTAATTATCCTGAATACTGATGTGACAATTAGGTTGAAATCTATCGTACAAAATACTACATGATGTCAGAAACACGAGTCAATTACAGAGAAAAGGAAAACACATTCTTACCCATTTTGTTGTGCCTCTACATCTGCATGGTTTAACCCACGGGGCTGTTTCATCATCTTCATCTGTTGCATAACAGACCCAGCAATAACGTTTACTATAAAAAAAAAAAAAGATAAGGCCATTAAAATACAATACCCAGTATTTGTAATTTTAGTTCTAATATTCAAACATAACTTGACAGAGGCAACTCTAACAGCACAAATAATTAAAGTTGAATGACACTTTACCATCATACTGTATACTTCTATTAAAAGGCATTCATTTCTTTAAATCAATATTTCTTCACAGTGACAGCAACAAAAACTTTTAAAGATCTTGCAAATAAGCATAATTAAATTAGAAAAATTATATACATTGGTAAATACACAATACACAGGTATTTATAAAAATTCTGGGCAATGAATCTAGGATATTACTTTGTTATATACAGTGAGGCATGAGCATAATGTTTGCAAAAATCAGATCAAACTTCCATTGTACACTCACTCCAAGATTTGCTTTGCACAATTACCACTGTCAATCTAACTGCAAATCTATTAGTCTCCACTAAATTCATCATATTATAACTTTTAATTAGTTAGTTAAATAAATGGCTATATGGCGGTAGTGACCTAAGCCATGAAGTTGACTTTCCTAACCGAAATCCATACTGACAATATTGCCTCCATCTTGAAGGCTGCCTGTTGAAAGAGCTTACCTCCAGCCTCCTAACACCATAGGCCTCACAAACATCATGGATTCACTGAATTTCAAATCCAGACAGTGGTTCTCTAATGGCCCCAAACCCACGAAAAGTGGCTGAATCTGGTGAAAGGCCTACTATGTGTAGTCAGTAGCACCCATGGGGGGGGGGGGAGACACTTGGACACGTGGCCCCCTCTCTAAGCGGGGGTGAAAAAAAATAATACGTGTGAGAGAGAGAGAGAGAGAGAGAGAGAGAGAGAGAGAGAGAGAGAGAGAGAGAGAGAGAGAGAGAGAGAGAGAGAATGATCTGAGTGAGTGCATCGATGAGTACTTATCTGAAAAAATATCAGACAGAATAAGAAAAGCAAGTTTTTCCTCTCATTGCCGACGAAAGTACCGACAATCAGAGAAAGGAACAACTCTCTATCAGTGTACGATATATAGATAACAATAAGATAAGAGAGGATTTCATTGGTTTTTATGAAATCAGAGACTTGACTGGGCGTGGTATTGCTGAAACCCTTTTAGAAAAATTAGCTGTCCCCAAGATAGATTCTTTTTATATGATAGGCTAAGATTACTGTACATGGTACATGTGCAATGAGTGGAGAATTTAAGGGATGTCAAGTCATCATGAGGAAGCAAAGTCCTGCAGCAGTTTATGTTCATTGTGCTGCACATTCTTTACATTTGGTAATTTCCAAGTCTAGTCAGGTTGCTGAGATTCGTGACTGTTGGAGTGATGTATCTGAGGTTGTTAACTTTTTTCTTGTCTCTCCACAATGAACAAATGTATGTTGTTAGTGAACAAACTAGCAAGTGAGACTCAAACAAGTCAGTGATATGAGATGGGTAGAAAGACATGATGCCACCATAATATTCAATAGAATGTTGCCATGCATTGTTAAAGCGGTTCTGGAAGTAGCCACTTGGAAATCACCAAATAATGTTAGAAATTTGCTCAAGAAATCAGATTTTGAATTTGTTGTATCTCTTTGCATATTAGAAGCAGTTCTTACTGAAACTAAACCCGTCTCCCAACAATTGCAAACAGCACAAACTGATATGCTTGAGTACTCAACCCAGATCAAAGTTACAGAGCAGAATGTTATTGAAACATGAGCTAAAACAGAGGCTTACAAAAATGTTTTGAATCTGCCACAGAAATTTCAAATACCTTAAATATTAAAGTTAAAATGCCCAGAGTATCTATCAGTCAGCTATACATATCTAACTCCCCATATAGTAGTGTAGAAGAATTTCATAGGAAGGCCATTATTTTGTCATTTTTGGATTTCATCATTGCTCAATTTCATGATAGATCACTGTGCTCATTGATGCCAAGTTATTTCAGTCGCACCACATTCCAGGACTTGGTTCCTGCACTGAATATGTATAAAAATTATATACTTGACCAGATAACCGATGATACTTGACCAGATAACTGATGATAAAGAATATGAAGTTGAACACAAACTTTTGAGAGGAAGGTGGGATACAGTTGAAAAGGCCTCTCCCCTTGTCAGTGTGCAAGATTTTAGAAAGGCGTTCTGAAAATTATCCAGTAACTAAAAGGCTGTTCAAAATATATGCATACAGTATATGCATCTTTGCCTGTTTCTTTTGCATTTGCCAGAGGAGCTTTTCTACCCTCACTCTCATAAAGAGTTATAGAAGAGCAACAATGAGACACGATCGACTGAATGGTCTTGCCAAATTATATATTCACCATGCCTTATTAGGAAATCATCAGGAAATTATTTCTTCTGTTACCCATATATTTTCTAGAAAGGCCAAGAGGCGACTTGACTTTATATTGTAGTTAAACAGTTTGTCTTCCATGATAATCTAAGATTAATCAAAGGCACTACAGGACTTATAAAATTTCAAAAGAAAGATCTAATTCATAAACCATTTTGATTTTTGTATCATTCAATAATAATTTGGTATTTTTTTATTGCAAAATTAATGTTGCTTCATTTGTAATAATATCTGAAAATAAAGCAGTATTTAGATCTGCAGTGGCCCCCAGATCAAGTTTCTGCAGGTGCTACCGTGCGTAGTGACTGTTGGCCTACTCTTTAGCCTATATGGTTCAAGGAAGTCTTAGAACATTCTGCAGTATGAGAAAAACAAAATTTCAAAAACATATGCAACAGTATTCTAGGCATAACAAACAGTCAGTGTAGCACAATCACAATTGCTATAAATCACTATAAAACATAACACCTAGTTCTGAACAGGTATTGTCAACTGTTATTAACATGGAGTAGCCATCCCACAACTTGCATTTGTGTCCTACATAGGGCTATGTGACTAGGGATCCCCACCCCTCAATTTGGAAGCAGTGAATTGGAGAAGTATGAGGAAAATGGTCATCATAGTGCAACATAGCCAATATAATACTTAAATAGATCCATTTTTATATGTAATTTCCCATGAAATAAACTCTAAAATAACAAAAAACACAAAACAGATAGGGTTGGTGTTAGGAAGGGCATCTACTGAATGTGTAAAACTGTTATGAACATCATCAAAAACAGCAACTCAACTAGGGATTAAGCTAAGAATAAGAAATGGCAAAGAAACTTGTGAGTTAAATGGAGCAAAAATGGAACCCCATTTATAAATTTTTATCAGGAATAGGCCAAAACTTAAAAATGCAAAATTCATAAAAAATGTGGCAATGATAATTACATGGATACATCCTAACCAAAGGAGCTACACCCTACCTGTCAGGTAGGGATGGGAGCCATTCTCTGGTTATTTTTACCTAAATATTACATTAGAAGTGATTACAGGAATAGCCATTTATCTTCACCTAACCCTCCACAAATGACTGGTAGCAAAAACTTAGACATTAATCTTGGCTACAGGCATATGAAGATTAAGATAATCTAGTAACAAGGCTATAAAGTCAATTTTGTTGGAAAGAAGGGGCAAGTATAATTCAGACACCTCCATTTTGTCCCATTTCATATTTCAGTAGATCAGCTTGGACAGTGCTAGCCTAACCTCTAGGTTAGCCTAACCTGGATAGGACCTAGGATGATTAGGCTAGAATTGCCTATTGCTTATTATGCACCACAACCATAGCCTACTACAGTATGCTAGGAAAATCTTTTACTTCTTCTTTCACTACATCTTTCCCCACTTCTATGTGGGGCTGATGTTTCTGACAGCTTTTCTCCACCTATCTCGGTCAAGCACATTGCCCTCTGACAAGTGTTTGTCTCTCAGATCTTCTCTAACAACATCCATCCACCTTCACTTCGGTCACTTTCCCACTAATGTGCTAGGCAATTAGGCAGACCTAGGGTGGGCTTATGCTATTTGTAAGCTAGATTGTATGCATACTGCCTGCAATTCAACACAGACATAGGCTAATACCGTATGTTTGGGCACAAGGAAGTGAAAGGCCAACAGTGGCCTACAAGGTCAATTTGGCAGACCTAGGCTGGGCTAACACTTTCAGTTAGGCTATACAGGGTAGGCTAGGCTAACATTATGTAACATAAGGTATCCTAACATGTGTCAAATGGTCATATTTTTGGTTAACCTAAATTTCGTACCATGACCAGGCCCGGGGCCAACACAGGCTAGTACGACAAGCCTCTAGGTCACTCAACTTCGACGGCAGAGTATTGAGGCCCACCGTACGCCAGACCCTCGCCTGACTTAGGCTAGGCCCAAGACCTGGCCTGCATTCCAACAAGATCCACCGTAAAAGAAATTGCCCTAAACCATTTATTTGACTGAAGCACCTCTGTTTATGGTCCTGAGGGACAGACTTGGTAAATTCTTGGCAGAATCAATCAAGGCCAAGACGACTCGACAAGCAGGTCGTCGCCTCAGCTGCAAAACAATAACCAATCATTACTGAAAAAAAGGCCAAAATGCTTCTTACTTCTCTTCATCATCAGGCTGACTACTGACTTCTGTTTGCTGGGGTTCATCTGCCATTCTTCCTTCGTGTGTAATGCGTAGTCTTCATTGACGTGATTCACAAATTCACAATACGACAAAACACAACGACTTGGGTCATAAGGAAGAATGGGTTTATTTTGACTGCATGTTCGCGTGCCTAAAGTAATATTTAAACTAACGAGTTAACATTTCTTGTATTGAATAAAGTCAGGTAAATATAGTAATTAAACATTAAATTCATAAGTATTGACATTTGGGCAATCTGAATTCTAATTTTATATACGCTCGTAAGCATCAGAGATCTAGAGTGCAATCCGTAATTCTGAAATCTCATCACGAAGAATTATTTTACTTTCAGTCACCTTTCTATAAAATCATGACAATTTTTATTCATAAATATTATATTTCGTTCAATAATTAGCTATTATCATCAGGTTACCACATTACTCGATAAAACCTAACAGTTGCTATTGGAAATGCAACGAGAGGGTAGTCTTGCTATGACGACATGGTGGCAAAGCATTCTAGAACTGACTGCGCTGACTTTATGTTCGCTGTCGAGCCACGCACAGCCGTTCATATCTCATTTCCTTGTGGTGCTTTTGCAGTATGGTTTTTCATTTACAGTAGTTCGGCGCATTCAACCGGTTTCCTTCATGCAAACAGCTATAGTGTGCATGTTTCTAAGTTAAATATCTTTATCCATAGTGCAAGACAAATAATAATACCACTATAGGCTTCTTACAACAACACATCTCAATCTTTTTAATTAAACAAATTATGTCAGTCTGTTGGTTATAAGCTCCCAGGGCAACAATTTCGTACCACTTTATTGCATGCAACAAGTTCACTATTCTTTTTTTTCTATCTTAAGCTTTTCCTGTTAAAGACGTTGTATGATTTAGTCAGGGTGACTATAGTCTCAAATAAGCTAGACTACCGAAAGCTGATGTGATTTACGATTACCTAAAATGACCCCTTAACTTAAAAGGTAACAAGTGTAGCTCTCTCTCTCTCTCTCTCTCTCTCTCTCTCTCTCTCTCTCTCTCTCTCTCTCTCTCTCTCTCTCTCTCTCTCTCTCTAAGCAGTGTGAATGTTGCATAGGAGTGAAAATAAACAGATTGGAGGTGATAAGATGAACTGCTTGCATAGTATATGTGGAATGAGGAAGATTGTAAGGGTGAAGTGCATTGGTTAAATGTAGTAGTGGTAAAATTATTAGCGTATGTGAAAAGGTGGATCAGAGGATACTGGTTGTATGAAGAGAATGTAGGATGACAAGCGGGTGATTAGTACTTCATAATTTTGAAGTATGAGGAAAAAGGAAAGTAAGACCTAGAAAGTGCTTGACAGATGGAATGGAAGAGGAACTAGAATAGAAGGGCATTAATACTGTATGAGGGAAGCAAGAGAATGTGTGCCAGATTGAGCTGAATTACGTAGTGTTTGTAAGGGGTTCGAATGTCTTTGGATAGTTCTTTTGTGTGAGCGTATGCATCAAGATATGTTACGGAAATTTCAAGCACAATGTGTTTATTTTTGATTAACCAAATGAAATATGTTCTCTCTCTCTCTCTCTGAGGGCAGCTCCTGTTAGGGGAAACGGCTTGTTTATCATCTGTGGACTGCCAAAGGAAGGGACAATGGTATTCAGGTACAATTATCATGTAAAGGCAAAGGAGCACCTACAAAGAGAGTGGACTTCTTGGTGGGAGGGAATGCCTCTAAATAGCAGACTAGCCTCCCTGCACAAGGCCACTGGAAAATAATTGCGTTCTCGCTAACCTGTATGGCGTGAAAGTCACCAAACAGCAGGGGTAGTGAGGTTTGCAGCCCTACACCCTGTTTTCGTATGCAAAATCACCAGGAAGATATAAGACAGAACATCTTGAGGTTTTTAATGAGATAGTGCAGATGGTGAGAAATCGCATGATAAATGACTTGTTTATGGAGAGGAAATTGTATGTTTTGAAGCTGAGGGAAGAGCAGTATGTATGCAGGAATGAAAAGGAAAAAGGGTGACTTTGGCTTGGGTAGTTAAAAGGTGTACCACTAGGGAATACCATTTGAAAGACAGTTCCAAATCCTCATTATAGCGGACGCTACATGACATTTAATTGTTTTAAACGAGATATCATTGCCCTGTAGAGTCATGCCAATAAAACTTCTAGCAGTAACATACTGTATTTATTATTGAGTCTATGAGCCAGTTGGACAAAAGATTTAAGAAAACACTGCCTGAAGAAACTGATGTCCCACAGGCTGTACATGAATAAGATTAATGTTGACCAATTCACTGTATTCAATGCAAAGAAAATAGAGCTTGCTCTTGGACATTATTCATTTTACTAGTATCAGTTCTTATGTATCAGTCCCTTACAATCTTAAGAAAGATTTTTGAATTACAATTATTTACTAGAGATAAAATGGATAGCAAAATCATTAGATTTTTTCTATAAATATAGAAAAAAATATTTCATCATTTTCGTTAGGCCATGAACCTAATGCAAAAAAAAGAAACACAGGCACGCACACAAACACACACAAGCTGGATTGCTGGCCGTGCTAAGAAAATATCGTCTGCAAATTCATCTTCAGAGAAACTGAAATGTTTAAGTAAGGATAACCTTCCTCTGTAGCGATATATACGTCCAGGTTACTCAAATCAATGAAGAGAAAGTGACCAAATAGTAAGGACTTTAAACATGGGAGAAAAGTCCTCATTCAGCCGTGCTCTTCGGCAAGTAAGAACACTTTCAAAAGCGTTGCACTTTGACGAAGAGAGGGTTCTGACTTATAAACATCATGGGGACCGTCAATCATTCAATTACACTTAATTTCCCATTTATCTTTGTTGAGCTCATATATATTACAGATATTACGAACATCAAAACTTGAGTGCAGGATAAGTCAGTAATCACAAATCTCATTTTATACCTTTGAGAAGGAATTCAAAATTAAATGCAAATGATTACGTCAGTGATCTGCAAGAGTTTTCACAACACGTTAGACAACACTAAAAGATTTTGGTGTGCTTTCACAACATAATAATAGCAACGTTATAAGGTCCTGGCTTCATTACATGGTAGGGAAGATTGAAAAGTTCCTATGTATTTTCACCGCACTGTGGTCACTCTTTCAAGATTTTGGTGTGATTTTACAAGATGATAAGTAGCCTAACTTTATTAGGTTTTGTATAGTTTCACAACAAGGTAGGTAGTTTTTGGCATGTTTATCCTCATCAGTCTGTTTGTTGACATAGACTGACTGTATGAAAGTGACTGGCAACGTGAAAAGGCTTTAGAGGTTTTAAAAATATGATTTCATAACATGATTGGCAATGGAAAAAGGTGTAAAGTCCCCGCTGAGCCAGTTTTCTGTGATGAACAACCACCCGTTTTCTTCAATACCGCTCCTATAGGATCGGGTCAAGCAGAATCAGCCATATTTTTCCTGTATAAATCTGTATCTATTACTAATTCATTTGTATCTGCTTCTTTTGCACATGTGTTAGAAGGTTGTTATGTCAATTCTTGTCAACTCACTTTTTACAGTACTTGTATTTATCCATTGTAATTATTGCTGAGAATAATTGACCTCAGGTCACCTAAATTCTATTGTATTCCTCTGTGTGATGTCCGCACGGTGCTTTATAAGCGGCCTGAGTTCTGAAAGTGGTGACCCCGGAGTGGTTCCCAGAGCCATTAGCGGACTCAGATGGCGACCTAGTCCATTACCCCACGCCTAACGGACTAAATACGGCGATGTAACCAGCGTTCGGGCGTGCTGACTCTCGTCCAATCACCAGAGGACAATACAGCGCGCTCCCAAGTATGCATTGACGCGGTATCCCACTCCAATTAAGAGGACAATAACGAGTATGGACGCGGACATTCCCTCCCATGTACAGTTGACCGTGAACTTCGCGGACTCAGACATCCACCTCGCGCATGTCCTGCCTGCGCCCTCCCCCACGCCAAGAATCACGCGCTCCTCCACGCCGCTACCCGTGCCCCGCATGCTGCCCATCCCGGCGGAACAGACTAAATCCACCCTCGCCATAAAGCTGCCGCCCTTCACGCACAGCAACCCATCATCATGGCTCTACAGGGTCGAGGGACAGTTCAGACTGGCGGGACTCACTGACGAGATGCTGCAAGCCGACGCTGTGATCAATGCCCTACCGGAGGAGGTCTACAGAAAGCTCATCCTGTGGGTGCCTGCCGCATGCCCCATCACCTACCAGCATCTAAAATCCTCTCTCAACGAGACCTGGTCCCTGCCGGTCTCCGAGAGGGCCGCCCGCGCCACTGACCTCGTCAACAACCCGCGGCATGACCAGAACATCCTGGAGACTCGGGGCATGATCCAGGACCTCCTCACCCTTCCCGAGACGGACAGCAGCAGTAGGCAGTCAGAGATTAGC
Source organism: Macrobrachium rosenbergii (assembly GCF_040412425.1). Taxonomy (NCBI): domain Eukaryota; kingdom Metazoa; phylum Arthropoda; class Malacostraca; order Decapoda; family Palaemonidae; genus Macrobrachium; species Macrobrachium rosenbergii. The sequence goes on from NC_089742.1 coordinate 22,440,522, forward strand.
CTATCAAGGGAGATCCTCCTCTGTCAGCTCCTCCCGGGTGTCCGAACCCAGATCCTTGACCCTTACACCATGCCGCTTGAGGACCTGATCAGGACGGAGCAGCAGCTGACGGACTCCGCAAGGGCAGCAAAGCGGGCATCCACACCCGCACACCCCATCAGTTCCCTCCAGCTGGAGGATAACACAGAGGAGGAGATAAGCGCCGTCACCAGAAAGCGGCCAGCATACCACCACAAGAAAAACCCACCGGGGCCTTGCTACTACTACCAGCGGTATGGCAAGGATGCCTGGAACTGCCAACCCCCCTCCTCTTTCGCCATTCCAAAAAACAGGGAGGCAGCGGCCAACAGAACAGGCCGCCATGGCAGCAGAGGAACCCAGGAGCCCAAAACCATTAGGCTTCTATGTCCGCGACACCGTCTCCGGCAGGATGATGTTGGTTGACACCGTGGCCATTTGATCAGTGTTTCCACCATCCAGGGAGGACCGCAAACACCCGCCGGACCCGGCTGCCTTCCTGACTGCCACCAACAGGTCCCCCGTCCTCTCCTGCGGCACCAGGCTCCTGTCGATCTTCATCCTTGGCCAGAGATATACGTGGAACTTTATCTTAGCGGACTTAAGGACCCCACTCCTGGGCACGGATTTCCTCGCCCACTTTGGGCTGGCAGTCGACGTCGGTCGCAAGCGTCTCCTAGACACCGACTCCAGCAAGTCCCTCCCCCTGACACCAGGACCCACTGTGCCTACCATCTGCTTCATTGCCCCACACCAGTACGCCCAGCTGCTGGAGTTCCCTGACGTTTTCAAGCCCGAGCTGCACCAGGTATCCAGGACCCCAGTAAAGGACAGAATCTACTACCACATTAAGATGAAGGGCCCCCAACACATGCAAAGTTCCGGAGGCTTCCCCTCGGTGCCTTCAGGAGGCCAGGGATGCTTTCGCCGAGATGGAGCGGATGGGCGTATGCAAGAAGGCCTCCAGCCCATGGGCCTCTCCCCTCCACATGGTGAGAAACTGGATGGCTCTTGGAGACCCTGCAGCAACTACAGGCGGCTCACCCTCGCAACTGAACCTGATCGCTACCCTCTACCAAACATGCAAGATCTTACGGCCTCCTTTCATGGGGCCAAAATATTCTCTAAACTAGACCTTTTGAAATCTTACTTCCAGGTACCAGTTGCTCCAGAAGATATCCCCAAAACTGCCATCATCACACCCTTCAGGTCCTATGTCTTTGCCTTCTTCACCTTCGGCCTGAGGAATGCGGGGGCAACCTTCCAGAGGCTGATGGACAGCATCCTGGGGGACCTGAACTTCTGCGTCTACTACGTGGACGATATTCTAATTTTTTCCAGATCCCCCAAAGAGCACCTGCAACACATCCGGATGGCCATGCAGTGCCTGCAGGAGAACGGCCTCGTCGTCAGGTTCGACAAATGCACCTTCGGCGTCGAAAAAGCTGACTTCCTGGGCCACAAGATATCCCTGGAGGGCATCCGTCCACTCGCATCAAAGGTCGCAGCCGACACCAGGTTCCCCACCCCTACCTCCGTCAAGGCCGTACAGGAATTCCTCGGGATGGTCAACTACTACAGGAGGTTCATCCCCGGGCTGCACACACCATGGCCCCTCTGACGGAAATCCTGAAGGGCCAACCGAAGTCCTTAATTTGGGGACCCAGCCAGCAGCAGGCCTTCTCCCTGATGAAGGCCGCCCTCGCCGAGGCAATGGCCTTGGCCCACCAGGACCCCAATGCCCCCCTCCAGTTGATGACGGATGCCAGCAACGTCGCCTGTGGGGCCGTCCTGGAGCAGATCGTCGCCGGTGATCCCCAGCCCCTCGCCTTCTTCAGCAAAAAGTTCAGCCCTGTGGAGGCCTGCTACAGCACCTTCGATAGGGAACTCTGCACAGTATATCGGGCAGTACGTCACTTCAAGTTCCTCCTGGAGGGTACACCCTTCACAATCTGGACGGACCACCAGCCGCTGGTCCATGCCTTCACAAAGCAGGGGGACTCTTGGTCTTCCAGGCATCAGCGGCATCTCGCGGCCATTGCGGGGTTCACCTGCTCAATCAAGTACCTCCCCGGCAGGAAGAACCCTGTAGGAGACGCCCTCTCCAGAATCGAGCTCAGTGCGGTACAGCTCGGGATCAAATACAAGGACCTTGCCCGGGAGCAGACCGCCGACCCAGAGACTCCAGCCTACCGCACTGCCATCACGTCCCTCTAGTGGAAGGACGTGACCCTCGCCCTGGGGACCAAAACTGCTGTGCGACGTAAGCACTGGCCAGCCTTGCCCGCTGGTGCCCATCTCCCCCTGCCGTTGGCTGTTCGATGTCATCCACGGGCTGTCCCACCCCTCCGGCAGGACGACGGCTAAGCTGCTGGCAGAGAAGTTTGTCTGGCACGGGATGCGGAAGGACGCAACTTCCTGGGTGAGACAGTGCATCCAGTGCCAAACCAGCAAGATAGGGCGTCACACTGAGACAGGGGTAGGTGAGTTTCCCCAGCCAGGGAGGCAGTTTGGACACACACACATAGACGTCGTAGGCCCTCTTCCCACATCAGGTGGGGCCAGATACCTCCTGACGATCGTCGACTGCTTAACCAGGTGGCCCGAAGCGATGCCCATGCAGGAAGCCACCGCCAGTGCGTGCGCCGAGGCCCTCCTCTCCAGCTGGATCAGCCGGTTCGGTGTACCGGACCACATAACCAACGACAGGGGCCCGGCCTTCCTATCCGAGCTGTGGTCCGCCCTGGCACGCCTGCTGGGGACATCTCACCACATCACCACCGCCTACAACCCCGCAGCCAACGGTTTGGTGGAGAGATTCCACAGGTCCCTGAAGGCGTCCCTCATGGCCCGCTGCACCGACGAGGATTGGAAGTACCAGCTGCCTTGGGTCCTCCTCGGACTGAGAACCGCCCCCGGAGCCAACGGCGACCCGTATCGCAGCAGAGAAAATCTATGGGGAGCCCCTCGTAGTCCCGGGCGAACTCGTCACGGGAGATCGTCACAACCCATCAGTCCAGAGGCTCTGCTACATAGTCGGAAAGTTCGTCCCCTGCCAGCGGACGTATACCGATAGGTCAACAACCTTTACGCCTCCTGGCCTATCCTCCACCACCTACGTCTTCCTCAGGGATGACGCCGTTCGCCCCCCACTAACCAGACCCTGCAGGGGGCCCTTCCACGTGCTCGAGAGGAACACTAAAGCATTCCGCCTCGCCCTACACTGGAAGGACGACTGGGTGTCGGTCGACCGTCTCAAGCCCGCCCTGTTGGCGGAAACAGCAGACGGTAGCCTACCACGCAGCGCCCTCCTCGAGAACCGTCGCCTCTGCAGCCAAGCCACCCCAAAAGGAGGTCGCGTGGCCGCCCCCGAAAGCAACCAACTAAAACCACAGCCAGCCGCTCCCGCTCACTCCGCACCCCCTAGCTGACTTCGCGGAGCTGCGGCACTCTCCAACGTCCCAGCAGATACCTAGATTAATCAGACGTTACCCATGTCTTGTGGGGGGGGGAAGTTTTTGTAAAGTGCCCGCTGAGCGAGTTTTCTATGATGAACAACCCGTTTTCTTCAATACCGCGCCTATAGGATTGAGTCAAGCAGAATCAGCCATATTTTTCCTATATAAATTTGTATCTATTACTAATTTATTTGTATCTGCTTCTCTTGCACATGTGTTATGTCGATCCTTGTCAACTCACTTTTTACATTACTTGTAGTTATCCTGTAAGGACTGGGGTACGAGTGACAGCCTACTGGCTGGGTGTTTACTGGTTTATTGGTAGTTTCTTACTGAGATAAATGTACAGAATCTTCGAAGATGTTATTGACGCGTGCGAGCGGTAATGTAGCGTCTACACACAGACAGGTAAAACAGAGATAAAAGGTTCAGACATCTGTGTTTGTGGGCAGACAAACAGATGGCGATATCAAGAGACATGATTAACATACAGTGATGAAACATACATCAGTGGAAAGGCCAGGAAATTCTACATATGGCCAATTGCTTGAGATTCAAGACAGATTAATGGATACAATGCAGTAGCATAATAAATGTGAAATGGAGAGACATTTGGCGTCTTCACAAACAGAAACACACGTACAGTTTGATACAGAAGATTCGTTGGAACATTATGAGTACATGATTAGAATGCTTGCATGGCAGTGCAAGTAGTGGTGATTGTAGGCTAGGCTACATTAAGACAACAATGATTAGGGAGAAACAGACGGAAATATTGTATGGTTGAAATAGCGTTCCTGTAGAGAAAGAAAACGAGACGCTGGCTTTGTCCTGTCCACTTCGATGATGACGATTGACGAACACACAAACACACACGTGTTTGGAAGAGGCAGCGTCGGGGCTCTTACAATCCACTGTAATTATTGCCGAGAGTAATTGACCTCAGGTCACCGAAATTCTATTGTATTCCTCTGTGTGACGTCCGCACGGCGCTTTATAAGCGGCCTGCGTTCTGAATAAAGTAGCAATACCTTTCCTCCTGCTCATTATTTTGAACCTCTTAAAAAGGTTTTGATGTGTTTTTAAGACAAGGTTCGCACCATTATAAGATTTTGATGCTTTCACAACACGGTAGGAAATTTTATAGAGTTATTTTGTGATTTAACAAGACGGCAGGCAACGTTATAAAGTCATGATGTACGCGGGATTTTCTTACACACTCCGTGTAAGCTCTCCTGATTTAATAATATCTGCACAGGTGTCGAATGACTTTGGTTGTTTTAGGAGTTTGTTTACTAAAGTGTTTAGTTAGTTCATAACATCAGGTTACTGTTTTTCTATAAAAGTTATAATAATTCATAGAAAATATAATATAATGGCTAACTATGGTATATTTTGAAGGTCAGGATTACTCAGCACACATTTATACATTTAGATAATATATATAAACAGTACACACGCTGTCGATTAGCCAGAGCAGCCCCAATATTACACACACACACACACACAGATATATATATATATATATATATATATATATATATATATATATATATATATATATATATATATATATATATATATATATATATATATATATAGGTATTATTTCATAAGTTACACACACGCACACACGCACACACACACACACACACACAACATATATATATACACGATATGAAATTGTTATATAAACATTTTTGAAAAGAGCTATTCATTCTCGTTATTCTGAACCCCATAAACACTATACGCACTTGATGAATAGAAAAATTAATCAAATTACGACTTATAAGGTAAGGCAATACTGGTCCCCCCCTCCCTCTCCATAGCTAATAAGGCACAATTGTAACCAGTAAATACCCCTAAGTCACGTTAGGTTGGTATATTTAGGTTCTTTCATTTCCTAGTTATTTTTGCATGAAAAACCCAAAATGGTTTTTCATGCAAAAATGGCTGGCTAGAGTCATATTGGCAACTTATAAAATTTTACCTACATACATACATACACACACACACACACACACACACACACACACACACACATATATATATATATATATATATATATATATATATATACATACGAGTATATATATATGTGCGTGTGTGTGTGTGTGTGTTATATATATATATATATATATATATATATATATATATATATATATATATATATATATATATATAATATATCATGTTTGACTTGAATATACAATTTTCCTATGTTTTAATGTGGGCTTTGGACGTTTGAGATATTCGTTTCATTAGGAAATGTGTGCTCTACAGAGATAATGGACCTCACCTTATATCCAACAGATTAAGGGTCCACAGCGGGAAAGGAGGAATTTAATTTTGGTTGGAGAAAAACACAAAACGGGTGAAAAACAAGGACGTTAATCCCGTTAATTGTTCACATTCAGATTAAAGTAAGTTTATGGAACGTTTTCAAACCAATATCATGCACTACGGCAGGAACCTGGTACCATAGGTTAGGTTAAGTGTGGTTGATTATGTAATTTGCTAGCAAAACGAATGTCATAAATTCAATGCACACATTAAAACACGGGAAAATATTTTCAAGTCCCAAGTGCAATAATGGCTTAAAGTGAAATGTTACATATATATAATATACATACATACATTATATACAGTATATATATATATATATATATATATATATATATATATATATATATATATATATATATATATATTCATTTATGTATGTATGTATGTATGTATGTATGTATGTATAGAGTAACTGCATGCAGTGGAGTAACTAAAGGTTGGGGGGCGGGGGTGGGGGCACTCTGGCATCTTTTGAGCAGGTCTAGTCTGGCATAATTCTAGATTTTCTAGCAAATTTCGTCTGATCGAAACACTGAACAGCGATTTATCGACTCTGCTCTTAGACTGAGGAATTTTTGACAACGGCAACCCTGGTTAAATAAATGATTGAGATGTTAAGGCTTATATGTGCGTTTAGTTTTCACCACTTTAGTACTTTTAGCACGGGAATGGGGCCGCACTTTCAGAGTCCACCCTGGGCGCCACTTACGCTAGTTACGCCACTGAATTTGCATGCCCACAATTTGTAAATTTTCGTTATTTCATTCGGAGAAAACAGGCAAATTTTCATGTATGAATTAAAATTTTACAGGTTTTTTGTATCTATTAGTCAATCAACCACACTTCGTTTTACTATACACACACACACACACACACACACACACACACACATATATATATATATATATATATATATATTTATATAATGTAGGTATATTTATGTATGTATATATATACTGTATATATATATATATATATATATATATATATATATATATATATATATATATATATATATATATATATATATATATATATATATGTGTGTGTGTGTGTGTGTGTGTGTGTGTGTGTGTGCATGTTTGTGATAGCCTCCAGCTCCGAGTGAAGCAGAGGGCCACTGTTAAATTCCACCACTCATTTTTTCTGGTACTTAATCTTTCACAATTCTTTAATCATCTTCAGCCTCATTTCTCATTTTTTCATAGTTCTGATACAATTAGGTCTGGGTCTTTTAGTTCCTCTGTAACCCCCTGAAGTACGGTTGACACTGGTGTGCTACTTTTCCTAAATGTTGTGAGCAGGACTTGATTAAGCCACTTTCATCTCTTTTTCATCATTATCTCATTTACATACGGAACTTCCTTAATTTCCCTTATGTCATTTGATCACATAAGTACATGGACACAGCAATATACAGTATATATATATATATATATATATATATATATATATATATATATATATATATATATATATATATTATATTTTTCCTCCAAGAATCCTAGCCATCAAATGCTTCATTTAAAGCTGGAAAATATAACAGTGCATTTTGGGCACTGCCTGACAAGGAAGAGCAAAAGGAGTATAGACCCCTCCCTTAATCTTTTAATCGCCTTTCAACTTTCTTTTCTCGAACATATGACTGCGGGAAACTTTTGTTTTACACAGACACGAGGTTGTGAGGAGCCTAAAGAGCTGGAGATGGCGATTAAGAGAAAAGAACAGCTGGCATGCACACCTGAGACTGAGTCATAAATGACCCAGCTACCTGTGGATAACCTACTGACCCCGGACCGAAGTCATATAAGGGTCTCACCGAAGGAACAAGAGACACACTGCTGGATACGAGTGAGACACATCTCCCCCTTCCATTTTCTCTTCAGAGAGCCATGCCCTACCACGCGGTCATATCTTGTAGGGACCTTTAGTCTTCTTACCAGTGAAGCTCTCAGCCCTTCCTCCGCCTTCATTTTCCCTCACTGAATCCACCTCTTCTACAAGGTAAAGTGATCTGTTGCAAATGTTCTTCCTGTCAGTCACACTGTTTTAATTCTCGTACTAAACTTCCTATTTCCATTTCTAAGTGCCAGTATTTCCATATGAACCTTGCCTTGTTAGGTCAGTGTTACGTAAATGCCTGTGTTTAAATAATTACATAAAATCGTGTGTTCAGGGCTTCTTGTCACTCTCTGTGCTCGCCTTGTCCTATGTATATTTTACTGCACCCTTACTGGCTTTTAATTCGTGAATCCCTCCCTTTACAGAGGGTTTGTTAGCCGTGGAAATCTCTCTTGACTGTGCCTTGTGTCGGCATCGTCACACCGACTGATGTACTTTCAAGTTTTCCCAGTTATAATTAACCTCTTAGGCCTTGCATGCCTGATTAGTTCATTTCATCTTCTGATATTTCATTTCATGTAAATACACGTAATTTTAAACTTACCCTAACGTGTTTACTTACAAATACCTTGTGAGTAGAGCTCTGAGCTCAGATAAATTCCCCCTTTTTCCTTGTTTTTACGATTTCCTGAATCAACAGCAGTCAGACTTTATACAAAAATAGAGGTAAATAATGAAATAATTCATTTAGAGTCTATAACTGGCTCATGGTAAGCATTTCTCCAGGAAAAATCGTAAAAATATGTATATATATATAATGTATATATATATATATATATATATATATATATATATATATATATATATATATATATATATATATATATATATATATATATATATATATATATGTATAACTGAATCACGAAAATATGGAACGTGATGAACATATGAATAAGATAAAATCTTTTTCCTTCGTGGATTTTGTCTTTAGCGGTAAAGCACTAAACCTGCTACTGTAAGGTCTGTAATAGGCACCTGGTTTATCACTAATGGTCGTCCTATCTATGAACAGGTATCGGCGTCAGCTGGGAGTCCATAAAAGGAGTGGCGTTAACAACCTTATCTTTAAAGATTGATAAGTGGGATATTCTACTGTTGTGGTATATGCCAACCCCCTCCCCATCCTCTAGCCCCCTCCCCTTCAACTTCGTCTTCCTGGAAAGGATTTTACTCCCTAAATTAGCCGGTTTCCGGTGCGACAGTAAGTGAATAATTACATTTACATACATTCCTTATAAAATCCTGCAATGCCTAAAATTGCAAAGTTCTCTGAACATTGTTATGGGCTGTGAATAGGGAAAGGGATGTATTTTCATCACATATTAGCAGTGAACCATCGATTGAAATTAAATGCCCAGTATATGTTAAGTCTTCGAAAAAAAAAATGAAACTTCGAGTTTAACCCAAATATTATCATACCAAAGTCTGCCTAAAACTGAGCCCGATCCATATATATATATATTTTTTTATGTACCTGAGACAATCAGTGAGGAACGATAAGACTGTTATTAAATTCATAATTGCTGTGCTCTTGATGGAACTTTTAAAAGGCATTTCAGTCTGTAGTAACATTTTCTCTTTCGCTTTGCTTTACTCTTCACTCCTTTCCTCTCTCGCTTTCGTAAGAAGATTGGAAAGTGTCTGATTTCGTTTGCCTTCCTTGACTCATTTAATCTTCTCTTTTACTCAAGGGGAATTTTTTTTTTTAGTCAAATAGAACTGAACTTGTTGTGGGCAGACTTGTTCATCACAAAAAAAAAAAAAAAAATGTTGCGCCGTCAACCATATTTGAAAACCTAAGTCAGAAATGAACTTCCTTTCCCAAGTTATGTGATTATTAGCACCCTATTGAAGTCTTAATCTGCTAATTATTAATTTTCCAGTTATCTTGTTGTGAGAGGGCTCCATGTTTATCGGAATGCAGTGCGTGGAAATTCTTGACAGCAATTTGTATATGAGGATGCTTTCTTCAATAGCTTATGCTCTCTCTCTCTCTCTCTCTCTCTCTCTCTCTCTCTCTCTCTCTCTCTCTCTCTCTCTCTCTCTCTCAGAATGTACTTGCATTGCGTACTTATGGCTGTTGCATTATTTTCCATAGTGTGCTTATTCTCGGCAGTAATGTATCATACATTCCAATACATCTGATCAATATGACAGTGCGGAAAAATCCTCTTTTGACAAACAACGGAATATGTCTGTCCTCTTTAGTCCTAGCATGGACGAAAACAAATTATCTTTTAGCCAGAGGAGAACTGAACTCATGGCACGTTAAATTTCCATCGTTCGTTAATTGGTTTGGCGGTGAAATTTGTTTACTTTGAACTAAAGTAATTTCCTTGATTCAATGAACCATCGACCCCAAAAGCCAGCAATGCGAGCATTGTGACACTTTCTCCTCCCGGTGTGACGTGAGGGTGCAATAACCGTTAGGAATTCCTCCATTACTGAGGAATTAGTTTCCTCCTCTGATGGGTTTTGTTCCCCTTATCGCTGCTGTGCACAAAAGCGGGTGAGGGTCATTTGATGTAGCGTTCGAAATCCTCGGGTCAACCATCTTAACTGATGTACGT
>NC_089742.1:22458318-22468318 GCF_040412425.1 Macrobrachium rosenbergii
TAGCACATTGAAGACAAATGAATTTCGAATGACTTACGTATTCTTCTCTTTCAGCTAATATCAACAACCCAAGTTCAATTTCGTAAAGAAATGCTAGATTAACATCCATATGATACATTCCAACTTTGGCGTCGTAGGCGTTCTTCTTCTCTTTTAAACCGCTTGGAAAATCACCTAAGCTCCCTAGGCTCCACGTTCATCGTCTAGCGTCACTTGTATCAATAACAGTTGAAGTTTTGTACACAGGGGTTTAACAAGCGATGTCCCATACATTACGAATATAAATGACACTAAATTACTTATTTACTTACTCTTCTCTGAATGATTAAATAGTGTGAATGTTGCAGTGGACTATGACGTGTTTTCTCTCTGTGGCCACTCCTGTGTATGCGAACGGCCAATTACTTATACATACATTCATACATATATGACAGTTATATATAAATAAATATACATATATACATGATAAATAAATATATCTATATATATATATATATATATATATATATATATATATGTATATATATATATATATATGTATGTATGTATAAATATACTTATGTATGTATGTATGTATATTTATAACTAATTTTCATATATGTATGAATGTATGTATAAATAATTGGCCATTCGCATACACAGGAAGTGGTCACAGAGAAAAAACACGTCCTAGTCCACTGCAATATTCACACAATTCAATCATTCAGAGGAGAGTAAGTAAATAAGTAATTTAGAGTCATTTATATTCGTAATGTATGGGACATCGCTTGTTTTTGCGAATTCCCATTCTTCTGATTTAGTTTTTTAATGTATATATAAGTGATTTTAAGTGAACCCTAAGTGTTTATTCGAACTTTCCCTGTTGAAGTAAAGCCTTCAGCTTAATTTTCTTTTATGATGTTTACCTGAATCCACACCTGCAGTCAGAATTGAAACCCAGGTAAATTTTTCTATATATCTATCTATCTATCTATCTATCTATCTATCTATCTATCTATATATCTATCTATCTATATATATATATATATATATATATATATATATATATATATATATATATATATATATATATATATATATATATACTATATTTTGTTGAAATTTACCTGGTTTCAGTTCTGACTGCAAGTGTGATTCAGGTAAACATCATAAAATGAAATTAAACTGAAGTCTTTACTTCAACAGGGAAAGTTCAGATAAACACCTAGGGTTCACTTAAAATCACTTATATTTACATTAACAAACTAAATCAGAAGAATGGGAATTCACAAAACCGGACAGGTGAAAAACAGTTTCCTGTCGAATAACTAAAATTACAGTAATTTACACAATAACAGAAATAGGGGAAAATCCACTTTGTAGAACACTGTTGGGTGAGGGGGCAGTGGTTGTAACCACGGCACAAACACAGAGATGAACAGATGATTCCACAGCTGGCAACTCCGTCTGCAAAAGAGAATGCATTGGTTACCTACACAGATTTAAGTAGTGAATGGCGGAATCGGGGGGCTCACATAAGGTGCCAAGCAACTCTATTCTAGGCACTGGAATGAATGTGAACTGGAATAATTTACTCACTGTACTAAACAAATCAGGTCTTGTGAAAAGATCACACTTTAGAAAGGAAAATAAATTCAGTAGAAGAACAATAGGGTTGTGACTGATTCAAGACCTTGCTTTGGGTACATTACCTTTCCACAGGATACAGGGGGCCTCATCTTCAGCGCCAGCAGGGAGGACATGAATTAGGGGCTTCACCACAAAGAAAGACACAGGCTCAAAGCAGCCACATGGGAAAAATCAGGGCTCTGATGGAGAGGATGAGACAAGGGACAAGTGCCTGGAATTCAGGGCATGGCGCTTCTGATGAGTGCTGCCCAGGTGTTGTTTTCAAAAACCTCGGCGGATTATGGTTCCTCTCCTCCTAGGTGGCAGTGCCTGCATGCCTTGTGGTCTATTTTCTATGCTTTCCATGCTTTCGTCATGTGGTACGCCATACGGTATGCCCTGTTGTTAAGGCCAGGGTGCTTTCTCTTTTGGAATTAATCCCCTTCGCTGGCTTGTCTATGCCTCCGGCGGGGATTTGACTTCTGGAAGGCGGCACCTGAAAGAGAGGCTCGAGCAGTCACTAGGCCAAGGAGGAGAATTAAAAGATTATTTTTAAGGGGTGGGAAATGAGAAATTCTTCCAGGAAGGGGCAATATTTTCGCATAACCTGTGTTAGGTTTTGCCATTGTTTGAATGGAACAACCCTTTTCACTTGTTCCCTTGTTTTACCCTGCCCTCCTTGTTTGTGGTGTAGTGAGTTGACGTCTGGCGCTTGGTTTTAGGCACTGTCAGTTGGGTTTAGTTTGGTAGTGAGTCAGATTCTCAGCAGCTTTAGCAACATGAAGTCTTTGTTGGAACAGCAGGTATTCCTTACCTGTTCGCCTTATCACCTGAAGGATTGTGGGATAGCTAAATCATAGTCTTCCGTGGATCTTCCTGTAAAACAGCAGATATGCTGTTTCGATGTTTCTCCTGTAATTCATCTGTGTTGATGAGTGTGTTCCAGTTGAGCAGTTGGTGGCTGCTTTGGTGTCTTCACAGGAGTTGGTCTGATTGCATTCATCCTTCTTGACAGCTGGGTCTATCGTGTTATCTCCACAGAGATTGATATTGTGTTTATCTGTGTTACCCCGAATAATTTCATGTTGTTGCTACATCATTTATTATTTATGAATCTTTATACTGCCTGTTTGTTTATTGGTAATGCCTGTTCATTCATTTACGCTGTATGTATGGTTCTAGTAACTGATATATTATTTTGGTAAGATTATTCATTACATTATTATTATTTAACGGTGTTGAGCAGTGTATGGCTCTGGAAATGATTTTTATCACATTATTATTGTCAATGGTGTCGAGCAGCGTATGGCTCTGGTAATGATTTTTACTGCATTATTATTATTAATGGTGCTGAGCAGTGTGTGGCTCTGGTATATGTTATTTTGAGATGCTTTTTGATTGCAGTATTTTTTTATATGGAGCATAGTAGCTCATTGGTGTTTAAGTCATCAAAATGATGTTTAAGACTTGTTTGCTGTTTTGTTTAATCCTTGAAAGTTGTTTGTTGTTGCTGTTAAGCATTTATTTCATTGATGGCAAAATTGATTTAATTACTGTCTGGCTAAACTTGACTCAGTTGTACATATTGTAATTTATGATGTATAATAAATTAGTATTAAGTAATTTTTGTGATTTTTTTTGCACCCTCCTCTGTGATTTGTCTCCTTCCGTCAGCCATTCCAGTCCCATTTCATGTTTTTAATTTTTCATCCTGCTGGTCTCTATTGACGAGACCAATACACCCGCCTTTGTTAGCCAGTGACGTTGTTAACGTGCCTACCTTTATTTTAATAGAATATGTGAATTACGTTAACCTGGTGCGTCACTGAACTCTCAGAGGGAGAGGCGACTTACATACGTAACAATATATATAAATATATATAATATATATATATATATATATATATATATATATATATATATATATATATATATATATATATATATATATATATATATATATATATATATATATATATATATATATATATATATATATATATATATATATATATATATATGAATGTATGTATGTATGTATGTATGTATGTATTTATGTATGCATGTACGTCTGTATATATACATATATATGTGTGTGTGTGTTAAGTGTATTTGTATGTTTGATCATGGAAAATAACAAGCTGTACATTATCCCTTCAAGAAAGATTCCGCCTACATAAGTTACCGGTAAAACCAATACATTGATTCCTTCATCATTAGGCTTCATTCATTACATATGAATAGTTCCTTAATGAACTCGAACTTGACATTTTTTTGGAAGGCAGGCAATTCCCTTTATCACCATAAAGCCTTCAATTTCCTCCCAGATCTAAACTAGAAATTTGATTTTTGTTTAGGTCAAGTGTTGTCTGTCGCTTATGAAGTGTATCTCTCTATCTATATATGTATGTACAAACGCACACACACATATATATGTATATATACATATATATATGTATGCGATTTAGTTCTGTCACCTGTCACCTACCATTTGTTCATATTTCACCGGTGATCAGGAATACAGAAGTATTGGTTTTCGAAATATATGGTTTCAACGTGTACATAGTGTTTTATGGGCCTTTTGATTTTCACACACACACACACACACACACACACACACACACACACATATATATATATATATATATATATATATATATATATATATATGCGTGTGTATGAGGATAAAATTACAACGGCATTACTGAAGTCCTTTCGCTGTTACACCCTATTTATACTATGCCTGGCATCTTTATAATGCACTGATTATAAGATTTGTGTTGGTTAAGAGTTTAGTTCATTATCTGTAATATTTGTTTCACGTAACAAAAGCACAGAGTAGCAGTAGTCACAAAGCAACAACGTCTAACAGCAATGCGCTGAAGACAGTAAAACTGGTTATCAGTGGAAAAGCCATATCACTTGGGATTCAAGCCCTTTGTTGGCCGAGTTGGTTGAGCTTCAGACCGTCATTCGATGGGCCGGAGTTCGATTCTCGCCGCCGGCTGATGAAGAGTTAGAGGAATTTATTTCTGGTGATAGAAATTAATTTCTGGCTATAATGGTTCGGATTCCACAATAAGTTGTAGGTCCCGTTGCTAAGTAACCAATTGGTTCTTAGCCACGTAAAAATAAGTCTAATCCTTCGGGCCAGCCCTAGGAGAGCTGTTAATCAGCTCAGTGGTCTGGTAAAACTAAGCTATACTTACTTTTACTTGGGATTCAGTTTTAACACTGCCCCGCCATGTGTGTCTAACAGGGGTTCGTAAGGCTCCTTGCTATAAATACAACTACGGATTGCAAATTGCAGAAAAAATATAAATCACGAACATGTTACGAAAAGAAATTGAAGAACAGTTAAATAACCGTTGTTAAAAGGACGGTTGATAGGGAGGAAATGTGTTAGCTTTGTCTTTGCATTTGAATTATGTTTCTCGCTACGAAAAAGGGAAGTGATTTTTCCTAAATTCTAATTTTATGAATTACCCCCGTAGCAAGAGAGAGAGAGAGAGAGAGAGAGAGAGAGAGAGAGAGAGAGAGAGAGAGAGAGAGAGAGAGAGAGGTGGGAAATTTTCAAGGTGGTCTGAATATCTCCGGGATGGGCATTAATATGCGACTTGACTTCAAGTTCAGAAGTGAGGGATGATGCAGATTTAGTATGACGTATAGCTTGTTTTGAAGATTTACTGTTGCTCATTTTTCACGTTTGGCTTTTCCTAAACGCTTAAAGGATGTGACATTATCCTAAAGCTAGATTACCCTTGAAAGAGAAGTATGACCTCCGTAGGGGGTTAGTGCAGTCAGTGCACCTCATGCCGTGCGCTGTAGGCGTTACTGAAGGTTCTTAGCAGCGTCCCTTCAGCCCCTAGCTGCAACCCCTTTCATTCCTTTTACTTTACCTCTGTTCATAGTATCTTTCTTCCAACTTACTTTCCATTCTCTCCTGACGATTGTTTTATAGTGCAACTGCAAGGTTTTCCTCCTGTTACACCTTTCAAACCTTGTACTCTCAATTTCCCCTAGAGCGCCGAATGACCTCGTAGGCCCCAGCGTTTTGCTTTTGCTCTAAATTTTCTATTCCATTCAAAAGGGATGTATGAGCTTGATTATCATTACATACACTCACACGCACACACACACATACACACACAACAACTGTTGGGAACAGATGACGAAAAAATAAAAATGACCATTTTAATTTTAGCTCATGAAAACGTTTTTTGTTTGTTCACGGTATGTTTAGCATATTTCATGATTCGGTCACTCCAGCAGAATTATTTGAAACAACATATCCTCTGGATTTTATAATATGAAGTGGTAACGTTGTGCAGGGATATTTACTAGAAACTCTCCATTTAAAAAATATATTAATTTGATAATATCATTGACTGGGATGAACATGGTTTCCATTCTGAAAATTAAGGATGACAATCGATGAGTTATAAGAATGAAGTAGCCTCGTACAACAAGAAAAGGTCTGAGAGGAATTTCGAACTGTAATGAAAACGGTGTGAGATGAATCGAACTCGTCAATAAAACAGGAAGCTGATACGAGCAAATGTTAATACCTGAAGTATCGCTGTGATGGAGAAATATTTATTAAGCATCGCTCGCAGAAGTATGACATCCATCTACAGGCCGCCGAATTGAACGGGGATTTCCGTTAATCTAAAGGATTAGGGATTATGCCGGCTAATCCTTGCCAATTCGTGCTTGCGCTCTGAGGGAGTTCGCTTCCGAGGTGAAACGAGTTGCCTCGCTTCATTGATTTTAGAGCAGTCTGAAAAAATGAAAACGGTTCTCGTAATAAGTGCATGACTTTTCTCCCATTTGCTCAAGAGCTGACGAGAATTCGTTTAACATAGCCAGGCTTAAAAACAAGGCTGTGTTGAAAGCTGAAGCTGGATATGACAGAAGTGAAAGTGTGATGGTTAAATTCTCGTGTGTTTGATTTATGTTTGCTTAAATTTAATCATGTGTTCGTTAAATTAGATTTTTAGTCATCCGGTGTCTAACTGCACAAATAACAATAAACAATCATATTTGTAATTAATGCTAAGCTTTAACTATATAGAGACTCACACCTCATTGTACAATAGTCAGATGTTTTTAATCTCCTTCACTACAGACTGTATATTCCTGATTTTGATTGACTGGTAGATTTAAAATTCAGGAAAACAGTCGTTGCAACAAATAAGTTCATCGATATCTTGAAAATATTTTGTTCTACAGCTAATTTGGATAATTATCACATGAGTGGGAGTCTTTGTCGGGGGCTCAGCTCACAATTACGAAACTCCTGTTTAATGGCAAGTAGGAGATTTTCTGAGTTATCAGCTCACAAGCAGAAAGCTTGTTTTACGGTTTTAGTTCGCCAGCGGGAAGTAAGTTCTGTAGTTTCGTCTCATAAAAACTCTGATTTTACACCACGCGTAGGAAAAATTTTAGTGGCTGCAACTCACGAGTGGAAAGTTTATTCTGTGGTTTGATTTCATAAGTACGAAGCTTTTCAAGGGATTTTGGGTTTCAGGTCGTAGGTACAGAGTTCGTTCTTTTGGTCCCAGTTCTCAAGTGGAAAGGTATTTGGGGATTTTTGGGGTTTGAGCTCAAAAGGTACGGAAGCTTCTCTGGTCTCAAATAAGAAACAGGAGGCTCTGGGCGATTTCGTCTTACAAGATGGAAGATTTTTCTCTTTTTTGGGGGTTGGGGGAGATGGGATGGTTGGGGCGCAGGGGAGTGGGTCAGCTTGTGCGTGGAGGGCTCGATTGTTCATCTCACAAGTAGAAAGATTGTTTTGTTTACTTCATTTATGTCTGCACCAGTGCGAATGTAGGGGTGGTGGCACAAGGGGATTGGCAGTAACTCCTTTTAGTTACCGCTTTCATCATCTGCTTAAGAATATATTCCATCTGATATATGGAATGACAAAGCTCCAAAACATTTGCATTTTCACCGTAGTGGCCCTATCCCAGCCCTATAAGATGGGATGGCAAGACATTCCTCGTAATCTAGACACTAAGACCTTTCACTTCATAGTTAACATAAGTATCTCCTTTAATATATATCACTAAACACACTAAAGCAGACCCTATCATTAGATTTTGCACAAAGAACCCAGACCCTGGGTTGGCAGCCACGGACAAAAAAATGATGCCGAGAAATCATTCACTCTGGAAGCCGACGCCGGCGCCGACGCCGAGGACGCCGCCAGGGGGCAAAGCCAAGCCCTCGAGTTTTTTTTTTTTATATAAATAACACTGATACAAAGACATAAAAAGAAAATGCTTTATTTACCTGACTTACAGTTCGACAAAAACAAGAATTGAAGCAGTAATCAGACAAAAATGGTCATTTTTGAATGCAGTTTTGCTCAATTAGAAAATAGGTAGTGAGCGGAGTTAGGAGTACAAACAATAGCATATATTTCCTCATACTCCGCACTTGAAGCAAGACAAAAGCACGGGTTCCTTTCCTCTCATTTGCCGAGAAAACGAGATAAAAGTCCCAAGTCCCTTTCATTGCTCGCCTTGTGGTGAAAGAAATTGCGTTAATTGCAGCCTGAGAAGTTGCACGACCGCCCTTATCCAACACTGAATGTAGGAGACGATTAAGGAAATTATTCGCGCTGCTCAATTCAGCTGTAATTAATTTCCCAATCTCTCTCCCCGGAACGAGAAGGTTTTTTTTTCTTTTCTTTTTTAAACTTTTACCGAAGGACTAATCAATAAGATGTATGATGAAAAGGTCCTTCGTTCAACGACACCTTATTACACTTTCCTATTATAGGAGATTCTCTTTAGGGTCTCTGGTCTCGCCTTATTCAGCATTTCCTGATCTCTCTTCTCAGAATAAGAAGCTTTTTCATTTTGTTCTGCTGACGGATTTATTAGTAAAATGTATTTATCAAAAGGAACCTTCTTTCAACGACTCTTATTATACCTTTCTATTATAGGAGCTCCTCTTTAGGGTCTGTGGCCTTGTTTTATTCAACATTTCCTTCAACTGGGAACTTGTGCTTCGTTTGATAAGGAAAATATTACGAGGACAAGATAGAATAAGAATGAATAATAAGAGCAAAGTGTGCATAAGAAGCAGAAGAACCCTGTCTTTCATCAAAGCATTATTCTTGAAAAGAAATTTCATTGCTTTTAAAACTCGTGGAGATTTCCCTGTCTATAAGGAATAATAATATAAGGTAGATCTTAAGTGCCATTTTGGAGAAAAGAGAGAATGCACCTTTTTAGTTTTCTGAAAAGGAAACTATTGTGCTAGCTTTGTCCGTCCATCCGCACTTTTTTCTGTCCACCCTCAGATCTTAAAAACTACTGAGGCTAGAGGGTTGCAAATTGGTATGTTGATCATCCACCCTCAAATCATCGAACATACCAAACTGCAGCCCTCTAGCCTTAGTAGTTATTTCATTTAAAGTGAAAGTTAGCCAAGATCGTGCTTCTGGCAACGCAACAACACAGGCCACCACGGCCGACTGAAAGTTTCATGGGCCGCGGCTCATACAGCATTATACCGAGACCACCGAAAAATAGCTCTATTTTCGGTGGCCTTGATTATACGATATACAGAAAACTCGATTGTTCCGAAGAAACTTGTTTGACGTGACTCAGGTCAAAGAAAGTGAACGGATAATATGATAAGCAAGATAGACTTTAAGTTGTTGTTTAATTAAGTTGGCCTTGCCTGAAGGCAGTCCTGGACATGACCTTCAGATCTATGCATTCGCCAAGCGCTGAGGATTACTGCAGAAAAGAGTCAAGAATGTATTGACCACAAAAATTCAAATTTATATTTTAAAACTATATCCACAGAAATTAAGCTAAACGCAAATTTCCAGACCTTGGAAATTCTTGAAAAGTTTAGTAGATCTTAGTAGATCTTTTACGGTAATGGGACAAACTGTTTATTTGAGATATAAACCATCACAATTTTGCCTGAGCTTTTGGTTGAAAATTATAACGAAATGAAAATTTGGACATTCTAAAATGCTAAAAATATAAATCATAGAAATAATAGGAAGGCTATATTTTATATATATATATATATATATATATATATATATATATTGCATACGCCCATATAGCAGTCGTATGATGCAGCTAAAGCTATTAAGATGAACGTTTTGCATAGCGTATATAAAATAAGAGAGAGAGAGAGAGAGAGAGAGAGAGAGAGAGAGAGAGAGAGAGAGAGAGAGTATTTAAGTATATCTTAGTTTAACCAGACAACTCCCCTAGGGCTGGCCCGAAGTATTAGACGTATTTTACGTGGCTACGAACCAATTGGTTACCTAGCAACGGGACCTACAGCTTATTGTGGAATCCGAACCACATTATACCGAGAAATGAATTTCTTTCACCAAAAATAAATTGGAATTCTA
>NC_089742.1:22473318-22508318 GCF_040412425.1 Macrobrachium rosenbergii
CTCGGTTGCTTCCAGTAACCGCTGTTGCAGCCGCCTCCCATGCAGTTGATGACCAGCAAAACGACCGCATCGAGCGAGGACCAATTAGACGTTCCAGACGACTGGCAGACTTTCATCAGAAAACGACGGCATTGCCTGATCTATGTCTGACGACCGGTTCCATAGTTTATAAACAACTTCGCTTGTTTCGAGTCCTTTTGTGTTTACTTGGTTGGAGTGCTACATCAACGCATCAGATTGAAAAGGGGAACCGAACAAGTTCCCGAAAGCTATCTATGTTGATATGTCTTTAAATATATGTACATATACATAACAACTGTGGATTTGCTTCTCCAATAATAATAATAATAATAATAATAATAATAATAATAATATTATTATTATTATTATTATTATTATTATTATTATTATTATTATTATTATTATTATTATTTAAAATAAGTATTCATTCACATGAAGCCAAATAAATCACAACTAACTTGCACTGAAAGATCCACACAGTAACGTAAAAATAAGTTTTACTCTCTACCGATCAGTAAAATGGAGTAAAACAAAACAAAAATCTGATAATATACCGATATGAAATACGTGATATACTGTAGGATAAAAAACCAACTAATGATATGCACTGTACAGTACATATATAAATTTGCATGTATGTTTACTTGTAAACGTTTTTGTGTGCATGTATCCATACACACACACACACACACATATATATATATATATATATATATATATATATATATATATATATATATATATATATATATATATATATATATATACTTGAATGTATTGATAGACAGGTAGATAGATAGAGAGATACTGTGGTGCATGTGTTAGCATATATATATATATATATATATATATATATATATATATATATATATATATATATATATATATATATATATATTTATATATGTATAGATATGCAGTGTATATATATATGTGTGTGTGTGTGTACACATATATACGTATATTATTATTCAGAAGATGGACACTATTCATAAGGAACAAGCCCACAGGGGCCATTAATTTGAAATTTTTTTGTGTGATAAGCAGATGTCAAAATATTCTTGGAAAATAGGTGTGGAAAAAACCTAACCTTTAGTGTCGCAAGTGGGGCGCATATCGACAGGTGTTTTTCGAAAGGTTTCGTTTCAATTTCCACGGTACAAAAACGATATCAGGTAGAAATTCCATTTGAAATAAAATTTTTTACGTTATTATTTTCCCGTTCACTGCAGTAGGCTACCTTGGGACAGAGATAATCTATGGTTGTGGCAGCATATGAGTATGAATTTTTTCATTAAAAAACTATATATATATATATATATATATATATATATATATATATATATATATTAAAATATATATATATATATATATATATATATACATATAATTGCGTATCGTATGGATATTCGTTAAAAGTAATCAACTGAATTGTAATTTTGTACTGTACTGTAATTATACATGGCTGCAGGTGTCTGCAACGCTAACGACCAGCGTAAGGGTAGTATCGTTGGAGCGAGCTCTAAAAATTCACAGGAAATTCATGACGAACTATACACTAAATGACTGGTCTATGAAATGACACTGTTTTCCGACAGGATGTGCCATAGCCTCTTTACACAGTACTCCACGCTTGCAGTTTGCCACTCCAATGGGTACACTTAACTACACTTTCTAACTTTTTACTGTTGTTCACTGTTTGCATACGTGACGCAGCAGATGGTTCCAGCAAATTATCCAATTATCTTGAAGGTGCGGACACGCGCTTATGAAAATTGTTTTACCCACGTAGCAAAGCACTGTCGGTTCAGCGTATTAGTCTTTCAACTACAACGATGAGAAACGGAAAGGGTCTGATCTGCAACGGTTTGTTTTGATTCGTGACTCATGTTAGGGTTATTCGATTCTGCGTTTGTGATTTCTGTTTTTCAGATTAGTAAAAGTGAGTTATAAATACCGATGACTATCGGGTTTCTTGGTGTTAGCTGTGATCGCTTTAAAGATATATAATTCCGAGTGTGGCAGCGTAATTGATTTACGTTTCTTTAAGATATTCTGATATATAGGTGCGTGCTTCATTTCTTTTCATGATTCATCAAACAGAGCTTTGGTGGCCCTACTTACCTGTTCAAAAGATTAGGCCTTATTTTTCTCATTCTCTAGCTCAACAGAGGCACAAATCATCTTAATTTTTCGGTGAGTACGTTCTGTGTTTTTCATAAAAGCTGACATCTATGGAGACTTAATGTTGAGTAATATCTGTCACCTACGAAAATTAATGTGTGTGTGAGTCTTCTGTCATGCTATCACCCCTTTGCTCTTATTCTGTCAGCTGTGAAAAGTTAGAACAGAACAGCTGTGACAATACCGAAAGTTACTTTCAAAGTATATCTTTCCAAATTGTATTTTGTACAACTGGAAACCATGCTGGCCAATTTTAACTGAAGTACACCCCTTCATCCACCGCCCCCTCTCGTCTTCCCCTGCTCTTACAGAAAAAGAAGAAATGTTTAAAAGCGTATCCGCATTTTCATAGAGGCGAGATTGTGATTTTATTTTTTTTACGGAGATTTAAATGGGTTAAATTGGTACTCACTTCCCACATGGACAAAGATAAAGTAACGGATTGATTGATTAATTGTGGGTTATCAGGCGTCACAACTACCAGGGTCACTGACGCCGTGAAGTAACGAGAAAAATTATTTTTTTTATTTGCAACTTTTAAAACAGGAGGAGATCATTTGACTCGTGTTATGTGGACCATTTTGCAGGGTAGGTCCAGGTTTTTCAAAACAGTCAATAGTGTAACAATCTTTTTTCGCTAAAAAAAAAAAAAGCGAAAACTAAGTTATTGGCTTAACCAATTAACTTATGATAATTTTAACTTATTTTGTTGACTTCACAAACTTATATTTTGTTGTTTGTGCTCCTTACCGGGTTAAGCTTAACTCATAACATTAATGTAAGCTTCATCCCGAGAGTCTGTGCATAAAATATTTCTTTATTTCTTCCAGGAACCGAGAAATTCCTAATGGTTTTGGGACTGTGCATTGGCTGCACCATAAGCAGCCTAATGTTTATCGACGCCTTCTTCCCTGTTCGTCAGCCAAGTTTTCTCAATGGGCTGCTTAACCTTGGTCCTAAAGGTAAGCTATATATTATATATATATGTATATATATATATATATATATATATATATATATATATATATATATATATATATATATATATATATATATATATATATATATATATATATATATATATATATATATATATATATATATATATATATATATATATATATATATATATATGGACCTTGTTGTGTGATCAATGGCATTTCAGTTATCACGTGAGAGGACTCATGTTCGATTCCTGTTAAAAACTGTTGTATGTCTATGACCTAGTAGTGAATTATGTTCCGGGTAGTCGGACCGTTGTGGTGGTGGTAACCAGGGTTATAAATGATCTTAACACCTGTGAATGTGGAAAAGAGGCTGAGGAGGAAGGTTAGAGGAGTAAGGTATAATGGTAATCATATCTACAGGTAGAAATATCATTATAAAGATAAAGTTTACCCATCTTCACCTTCCACCTGGGTGAATCTGGTGGGTGGATTTGCTGAAACAATTGCATAAGAATTTGTTGTAAAATTAACAAATTCGAGCCATACAAGCTTGACTGACGTGGGGGATTATGGAATGTTCCTTTTTTTCTATGGGCAGTTGATGTATGTGTCATAGGAATACCTCAATCACACATTCTTTTTCACATTGACCAGTATTATCAGACTAAATATTCTGTTTTACTGTGTTACGTCTGTTTTCATTGTCTTTAATCTATACACAAATACACACACAAACAAACAAACACAGACTACACACACACATATACACATATATATGTGTAAATTTTTCCTCTTTGGAAAGGATAACACCAATAGGTACCACTGAACAATATACATATATATATATATATAGTATATATATATATATATTATATATATATATATATATATATATATATATATATATATATATATATATATATATGTATATATATATATATATATATATATATATATATATATATATATATATATATATATATATGTATATATATATATATATATATATATATATATAATATATTATATATGCTGTATATTATATATCATATGCTATTTTATTATATATATATATATATATATATATATATATTAACAATTCGAATATTCAATAAGATTTTTTGTAGAATATTATTCTAACAACGACAGGAAGTCTCTAACTTGTCCAAGCATGGTAGGCATTTCAAAAATGTAACATCTTTGTTAACATTGGGGCCTAATCCACATAGACGGATTTCACCCAGTAACCTCTAGTAAAGGTGGTCTTAAGCTGTCTTCTGCTTTGTCCTATGCATTTGGCGATGTTTGTCGAAATTCCAGATTGCCTGAGGCATAGGTTACTGACGCTCCCCGCTGCCCTGTTTTTGACCAAAAGAGGCCAGAGAGAAGAAAACTGTCGTACGGGAAGCACGCGTCCGTGCTTCCGACTCTTCGGCCCCTTTGTCCCTTTTCCTTCTTTTATTTAGTAAGTGAAGTGACGAAATAATCCCAGAACTCCCGGGCGTCCGTTGCAGTGCGCAAGCAGCCTACGTGAAGGTAAGTCTGGAAATTTCGCAAAGTTTCGTCGATTCGCTGGTATCTCTGTCTGTATTTCCATTTCTTTGTTTCCCCTCTTTGCCACCATCTACGATAACAAAATTTAACCTTTTTACTTTTATGAAGTCTAGAGTAAGAATAATTTGTATTGCTTAGCGACACTCAACTATTCCCGTGCAGTAATTAGTAATTAGGGAAGGTTCAGTAATTTTCAGCATTCAGGAAGCCTTGTGTCTCGATCCCATTGTTCGGAAGAGAATGACCTTTACCACTACTAAATTGCGTACGATATAATCCGTTGCGTTAAAACCTTATGTGAAGCAAAGGGAAAGTTGACTGTGTCCTCACTAACTACATATTCCTTCTGTCTTTTTTTCTTTTTCTCGATTGGCAACCTTATTCCATTAAGTAATTGTCTGTCTTTGAGGTTAATTTTTAGCTTTAAATGACAGGTTACGTGTGTCCTTGGTACTCAGGGCCTCATAAATTACGTTAATTAATTAATAAACTCATCAGCCAAGCCCCCCACATGTAACAATATATCTATATATATTGTCGTTCCCTGTTTCTTTCCTCTTTATAAGGGCATGGCACCTAAGGTAACGTGTCCGGGATGGGGCGTGTGGTAATTATTGTAAGTAGGAACAAGTAATTCTTTAAAACAGTTAACTAAATTCCAAAAGACTTAAGGTTAGGGGGAAAATGATTAATTGTTCCCATTTCTTGTTTATTTTTGCACTTCTTTTCTTACAGTTTCCACCTATAGTTTCTACTGGTTCGAGACTTTGAATACTGGATTGAGAGACTTAATGCATTTGATTAAGGGGACTAATGTTCTGAGAGTCACTCGCCACTACACACTTGTTCTCTTTCTGTCTTTCGGCTTCATTTCTGCTTCCCCTCACTTTGGAACTCTCTCTCTTTCTTTCCATTCTTATCGACTCTGCTTAGACTCTGTGTTTTTTCCTTATATCTGCTATTTCCCATTGTGTCAACCATGACGTCATATTCTGGGTAGGTACTGTTTTCCTGAGGCACCTCCTCCACTTGTTTCATTCCAACTCTTGGAGGTGTGTTTTAAGGAATTCCTGTTGGTTATTGGGTATTTGCTCCTTGTTGGACGTCCTTAGGTCTCTGGCATTGATGGCATTTGATTGGCCAAATCAACCAGGCCTGACCTGTGGGAGTGGCTTATTTCCTTTGCTCTCCTTTGAAGGCAAGGGGGTGAGGGGTGTTTTCTCATGCCTTATACTAACCATATGTTTACAGGCCTTCCCCTCGGAGATCTCGTGGATTTCGAAGGTGTGGCTAAATGCGATTTCTCTTAGCGCCTCGATAGTACTTGTGTGTTCTTGAAGTTGTGGTTGGTGACTTGTTTTGACAGGCGGGGAGATTTTTGTGAGTTTATGGTCCTTTCTGCTGACCCAAATGGAAATAGGATATTTCCACTTCGAAAAAATACGTTTTCTCTGTTCTCTTGATACATATATATATATATATATATATATACATATATATATATATATATATATATATATATATATATATATATATATATATATATATATATATATATATATATATATATATATTATATATATATATATATATATATATATATATATATATATATATATATATATGCAAATATATACATATATACATATAATATATATTTAAATATTATATAGTTAAATATTAAAGTTGTTTAAGCTTTAACTAAAAAAAATTTCATATTGCACGATAAGATTTCCATCCCTCACTAGTTGATAATGGCATAAAAAGCATGTGTAGTGAGTAAGATGAATTCATTACCGTATATGCTAGTGTATAAGTCGACCTTTTAACCTTAAAAATCTACCCCAAAATGGGTGGTCGTCTTATACGCCGAGTATAAAAAGCAAACCTTAAATCCTGCCGAGATTTATAATGATAGGCTAACCCCTGAAGTGTCGACAGTTGTGTCAATAGTTAACTGCCATCTCTGTAAACAAAACAATTGTAATAACGGTAAAAACCGTAGGTAATTTAAATGAATCACTAGCGATACAACTATCGATACTGTAAATTACCATGATTAGATGTTACGACGAGTGAGCTCTCACTTTGTTACTAGCTTTATCCAGAGTGCCATTATTATAAGGCAATTATATTAGACAATTTTGCTATTGATACTTATTATACAATGCGCTTTTAACAATGATAGATAATTTGAAGTTACCGAAAAGGGTAAATCGGGGTAGTCAAACTTTCTTGTTTACGAAAATAGTCGTGTTTGTAGCTCCCAGTCGTGCTTGACTTACGAGTCTTGTTGTTTACTAAAGGCCAATATTTCCTTGGTAGTATTTTATAATCAGACTAAAGGGTTCTGTGATATCGATAGTTCCCCATTTATCCTTAATTTCGGGGTTCTTTCCAATTCTAAAGGAATACATTCATGCGGATCTACTTCCAACGGGTATGTATCTACTTAAAACGGGTATTACTCCGCCAATAGTGACGTCACAGGCGTTGAGCATTTGTCGTGATGTTTATCGTACATTTTTCCTGATGGAATACAGAAGAATTTTTTCGTAATGGGGAGCTTTGCCAAACATCTTAAAATCTTGAAGATACGGATTTCACACATTTTTGGTACGATAATTCTAATAATTGATTTTATTTATGTACTAACTAACTTACATCAGCTGATAGTGTTATTTAATTTAATAAATTGGGAGTCGTCTTATACGGCGAATATACCTCTACACCTACATCTTTACATGAAAAATAGGGGGTCATCTTATACGCCGAGTTGCCTTATACGCTGGCATATACTGTATGTACTTAAAGACTCATATATTCTACTTAGTTACAACATTCACACTTTGTTGGTGATGAAAGTGACAAAGTAGTTTTACATTTCCTGAAGTAAAAGTAATTATCTAAAACTCCGTTTCTTTGGTAGAAAGGTCAGGTGGATGAACCAGACCTTTCAAAGTTCTCTCTCTCTCTCTCTCTCTCTCTCTCTCTCTCTCTCTCTCTCTCTAGCAGTTGTGCCTTTGGTCGAACGGCAGTTGTAGAATCCATTAATTTTTATTATCTATATTCGATGGTTGTTACCCCCTTCTCTCTGTCTGTCTGTCTGTCTCTCTCTCTCTTTGTTTTCTTTTCTTCTAAATCAGATATTTTTTATTATCTCTATTCGGTGCTTGTTATCCCTACCCACTCCCTTATCTCTCTCTCTCTCTCTCTCTCTCTCTCTCCCTATTGGCATCACTACGTGTTAAAATGTCAAGGCTTCATTATGTTAAGTGAGGCGGTGTCTGCTATGTGGAGCTGATTAAAACTGCTTAAAATGTGGATGATTTCGGTCCCTTCATTCACCTGCTGATATTTTGAGACCTGCTGTCGTGATTTTCGATGATGTGTTAGTATGAGGTAAATCAGCCACATTGATAATGATGACATCTTTATAGGGTCGTTGTAGTGAGATCAACTTCACTATGTTTGAGAGATTCACAATTCCCTCCCAAACATATATAAACTAAAATATCTTGTAGGTCATCTACCCGAACTGTACAGATTCTCGGCATAAAAACATCCTGGGCATCCGAGGAATCTGAGTTCCATTCGTATGGCGCACATGGAATAACTCCTTTGGCAATCCTTTTCAGTGCCACAGTTCCCTCACTGTGTTTCCGTGTGGTATTTGACGGTAAATTATGAGTTTCTCATTGTTCTTTGTAGGTGTTCTGGATACTACATTTTCCATTTTTCTATAAATGCATTCTTCTATAATGGTACTTAGGTATCCATTAATGGTTAAGAGATGCCTGATATTCTCTGGTTCTTTGTTAATGGATTTCCACCTACTACTTTCAGTCATCGTCCAGTCTTTATGGGTTTGTAGTTGACTGAGGCCAGGAAATAACTTTCTTCATCTTGCACAAACGTTTATGGGTGCTCGTCTCAGTCGTAAAGCTTAGAAGAGAATTTTCACGGATAATTCTGGAATTCCTGTTCATTTCTTACGGTGATCATAACAGACTATTCCTTCCGCTGCAAACATATTTACATGTCAGCAAAGGCCCTGGTGGAACCACTCACCTCAGCGTGATGTAACAAAAGGATGATTCATATTCAAAACCATATTTCACGATTCTCACAGGAACGGTTATGAATCATCTCCAACATCAGAGGATGCAATCTGTGAGTGGAAGCCCAACTAGGTCAGAGTTATCAAGTGTGTGGCCTAGGACATAAATAATCCAAAGGGGCTATTAGTAGCCGGGGTTATAATCCTGCACCACTTATGGGAGCTGCTTCTGATCTGTTCACTATCTTTTTCTGGTGATTTAACTGGCCTTTATTTTTTGGAAGTTAGAAGCTTTGTTGGTCACTAAGGATAAGACCAGTTTTCTCTCAGATTCCTGGTAATGAATAATAGCACAATTACATAATTATATGGCTATCTCGTGGGTGGCTTTATAGATATATCTTTATCTCTTTTTTTTGGCTTTTTAAAGATATAACCACTGAAACTGCAGACTTGTCAATCGGCAAGGGCAGAGTTGATGATCAACAGAAGCCTTATTCTGGCTTCTTCGGTTCCCTACATCACAGGAATTCTCAGTCACTATACAAACGCTAAAGAATAATGTACAAACTTATTCTGATGATATTCTGCCTTTGACATAGAGTCATGATCTTCCAACCAATTACTGGACACGGAGAGAATGAGAAGACTGAAACAGGTGTGGCAAAGATTTAATTACGTGGGAACTTTCAGTAAAATAGATGAAAAGCAAATAAGAGTAACGGTTATAACATCTGTGCCCTCTGTCCACAAGTGAAATAGATAAGAGAGACACACCTGTGTCCTTTGAGCAAAGTGCAGTGCAGAACAGAGGATGAGAGAGAGAGAGAGAGAGAGAGAGAGAGAGAGAGAGAGAGAGAGAGAGAGAGAGAGAGAGGTTGGGGGGTGGGGGTGGAGGGCGACATGAGCTTTGAAAACTTGAATCATTTATTTGGATAACCTGTCAATCACATGCCAAATTTTAAATGAACGAATTTTAGTTCACGAAAAACTTCTCTGTTGGAAATTTTTTGTAACATTTTGCTAGTGACGTCGAGAGTATAGTATGCAACCATGCTGTCTGGATCTTTGATTATCGAATAAATTCACCTAAATTGCTGGAAGTTCCGGATTTTAGTCATTGACTTAAGAATGAATAAAATCCTATCGATTAAATAAGAAAATGTAGTTCTCTATGTAAACTAAGGCTGTAATGGTTTCAATTCTTAACAGGTGTTTTCTGGAAACCTGAGGACCCAAAGCGCATATGTGTCTGTGTGTGTGAGCGATACTAATAAATCCTAACTTACTATGCATGACATTTTCATTATGTAAATTGTACCGTTTCAATCTCTACCACCCCTGTAATCTCAACAAAATGTATTGCTCATCAATGACACATACAATTGCAAAGGAACATGGTAAGGGTTTTGATGCCAAAATACTTTTCCGTTTCGTGAGATATTTCACACAACGCTGTTATAAAACATTGCTGTATGAGTAACATAAATCCTTTTACCCGCATCGGGTTTTTTTTTTAAAAGGAACCTTTTAACGAAAAAGAATTTCTGGCAGTACTGGGGAACCCTTCTCTCGATGTAAGAAATTACCGCGTTACTTTCTGATAATTTGGTTTCCTAATTTAATTCTGTTGCTTTACCTAAATAATTCCTCTTTGATGTCCCTTAATTGTAGCTTCTCTACATCTTAATTCCAAAGCTAACCTCATTATTTTTAGACTTTTTTGTCATTTTGGATATCTCCACATGAAATAAGTAGTACCACTGAGTTCAAGATGAGAAACGTAATCGTAATTATTATTTTATTATTAATGTTTTTACAAGACCAGAAAATCGCTCTTCTATGTACTTTTAGTGTACAACCAACATATTTATTTTGAAATGAGGTCACAAAACTGTGGAGGCAAGCTAAAAAAGACGAAGTAAGACGAGACGTATTAGAAATTGATGGAAGGTAAAAGACACAGGCCAATTAGAGCTAAGAGCCAAAGAGGCGCCACATAATAGTACTTTCAGTTCTACCTTGGTGGGATGATTAGTTGATTAACGAGTGTATTGAAGGACTATTACTTTCTCTTCTGAATTCATAAGCTAATTTACAGTAATATTTCGTGACCATTGCATTGTCTTCTGAAGACCACAATCTCATTTTTCCTAGGTTCATTTGATTTCAGTACTGTTAGGCCTCATTTATTTATAATAGTGATAAAATCAGTGCAACTTCTGTTAGGTAATTTGTTCTTCCTTTACTAGAATACTGTTCTCCGGTGTGGATGTCTGCTTCTGCCAGAGTTTTAATTCTTTTTGATAGAGTTGTTCGTGGTGGTAGGTTTCTGTTTGCTAATATTAGCAGTTATGACTTAGGCTATCGACGGATGGTCTCTTGTTTATCGCATTTTCATAAATTGTATTTTAATAGAAATCTTTCATATTCACAATTGATCCCTGATCCCTTTTCCTGCTAAGAGCAACCAGATTTGCTGAACAGCAATATGCAGTAAATGTGCCTCGCTGTCGAACTTATCAGTTCCAGAGGGCCTTTATTCCTCACACCGTCGGACTATGAAGTCTCCGAGGATGTCGTGCAATCGGAACTTCAAAAGTTCAAGCGGAGATGCAATGCATTACTACCCTAATGCTATTCTCCCGCTTTTTAATGCATTTTCATCTATTTATTAATTTTTTCCTTTTAATAAATGAGATATCCTCACTCTGTATTTCCCTTTATTTTCTTATCCTAATGAACACCATATTTTTTGGAAGCTTAGTTTAATAATGGGCTTGTTCTATATAAGTGTTCATCTTCTGAATAATAATAATAATAATAATAATATTAATAATATATTATTATTATATTATTATTATTATTATTAATAATATTAATATTATTATTATTATTTAGGAAAAAGGCCCATTCTCAAACAAACTTCATTGAACAGAATGGCCGTCTGGATACCGTTGAGATTGTATTGTAGTTTCTCAGTCTCTAAAATGAGTTTCTTTGTAGCAGCAGGTAAATAACATAGCAGCTGCCCAACGTTCATTTATTCCTTGACATTCGGTAGGACTTTCTACCATTTTTCAAAAGGTGACTGAAGCCAGGGGTACAACTATGCCATATTCATACCCGCAAGCAGGCTCACAGAAATTTTTGGCGATTTTTGATTAGTTGTCAAAGCTTGAGGGCTCTTCCTATTGGCTGAGAGCAGAATGACTCATCCTGGAGAGTCTAATTGACCAACGTAGGCTCTGGTTGGTTGGTGCCAGGCCCAAGGAGTTCTGGTCTTACAGTGTGCTGCTTGAAGTATCGGGTAGTAGCGGGCAGCTGAGTTGATATCCCGTGGATAACAATTGCCATTCTTCTGACAGTGGTAAGGAGAAGGGTCTCCTGGGATACATTCAGCAATGGTGTCCCTCAGAGGATGGTGAGGGTCTCTTTATATTGAAAGTGGCGATGGTTGTTGTCGCCATCCAGGATTTTTGTGCTCATTACGATCTACATGTGCTATGGGGCACTGCCATGTTCCCTCATTTAGTGCTGGTATACCCCCTTTCGTGTAGGTGAACGGGAATCCTCCTGGCGAGTTGAGTTGTAGTCATACCAATGTACAAATGGCAGCATCCATTCTTAGGGCAAGATGATTAGTAATCCACTCCTCTCCTCTTCATGGGATCGTTGCTAGAGACAGGGCTATTTACCATGAGGTACTAAGTAATTTTCTGATCCTTGTAGTAGATCATAAGGTCGACTTTGTTGTTTGTATCAGTGGGTTTTACATGGGCTCCGATGATGTTCTTCAGGGCTGCCTCGTCTTTCTTGTACTTGGCATTCATGCAGCCCCCATAGAACAGCCTAATGGTTCTCTCACTTTTGGGGGGAGCGTGTCCTCCAGACGATACTACTTGTTAATTTCATTTCTCAGCACCCTAGCAAACTGATGGTAAGAATACTCATTATCCACTAGGGTTTGGGCAATGTGTTCAAGCTCACTGGAAGTGGTATTCCAAGAAGAATAATGTGAGAGAGCACAATGAACATAGGTGTTCATGACTGAGGATTTGAATTTTTATGGGCATTCACGACTGCCATTGAGGCAGAGCCTGATGTTGGTGGGCTTCCAGTGGACATGTGTGTGAAAGTTCTGAGTGCTGGCTACATTTACATCCACAAAGGGAATGGTGCCATCCACCCCTCTCTCATGCGTGAAGAGGAGAACCAATTCCTCCTCAAAGGCGCACTGAGTATCTGCAGTTCATTTTTATTGGCAATGTTGGTGAAGGTGTCATCAACATATCAAACATATACAGATGGTGGGGATCCCCCTAAGGACACATTGCCCAACAACTCCCATATAAATGTTGATGAACAGCACACCAGGAGAACCCATGGCTACTCTGTTGATCTGTGTCCACATTTGCCATCATTTACTAATGAATGGAGATTCCTTATTGCAGATCTCGAGCAGGTGCCGTCGGGATGCCTCTGGAACACTCCAGAAATATCCCTCACAATCCTCTGATGAAAACCATCGCAGAACGTAACACAGAAGACCCATCTTCTCTGTCAGGAGAACGGCAATTGTTATCCCTGGGAAAACAATTCAGCCACCTGCTTCCTCAGGCAGTGCACCCTATGGCCAGAACTCCCGGGGCTGGCGCCAGCCAATCAGCACCTATGTTGGTCAGCCAGACTATCCTGGATGAGCCATCCAGGTCCCAGTCAGTATGAAGAACCCCTCCACCTTTTACAACCTATCAAATACCACCGAAAATTTCTGTGAGCCCGCTTGCAGTTATAAGTATGGGCACAGCTGTACCCCTGGCTTCATTCACTTTTTGAAAAATGGTAGAAAGTCCGATCTAAACGTTAAGGAATAAATGAACTTTGGATCGCTGCAATGTAATTTACCTGCTGCTACAAGGAAACTCATTCAAGAGATTGAGAAACCAAAATACAAATTCATTGGCATCCACACAGCCATTCTGTTTAGTGAAGATTATTATTATTATTATTATTATTATTATTATTATTATTATTATTATTATTGCACATTTCAAAGTTCAAATAACAATAATATTAATAATAATAATAAAAAATAAAATGCACAACTGGAATACAGTACTTACAAGCTCTGGAATATGGCAAGCAGAGGTTAACATCAAGAGAGGGATCTTCCAAGGCGACTCACTGTCCCCACTACTCTCCGTAGTGGCTATGATTCCCATGACAAAAGTACTGCAGAAGATGGATGTTGGGTACCAACTCAAGAAAGGAGGCAACAGAATTTATCATCAGAAGTTCATGGACAAGACAACATCAAGCTGTATGGTAAGAGCATCAAGGAAATAGCTACCCTAATCCAGACTGTAAGGATTGTATCTGGGACATGAGGACCGAGTTTGGAATAGAAAAATCCACCTTGGTCAACATACAAAAAGGCAAAGTGATAAGGACTGAAGGGATAAAGCTACCAGACAGGAATAGCATCAAACACATAGATGAGACAGGATACAAACACCTGGGAATAATAGAAGGAGAGGATATAAAACCCCAAGAGATGAAGGACATGATCAGGGAAGAATATATGTGGAGACTTAGGGCGATACTCAAACTAAAACTCAACGCCGGAAACATGACGAAAGCCATAAACATATGGGCAGTACCAGTAATCAGATACAGCGTGGGAGTAGTGGAGTTGACGAAGGCTGAACTCCACAGCATAGACCAGAAAACTAGGAAACACATGACAATACACAATGCATTCTACCCAAGAGCAAATACAGACATACTATATATAGCACGAAAGGCAGGATGGAGAGAGCTACTAAGCATAGAGGACTGCATCAACATCGAGAGCAGAGCACTGGGGCAATATCTGAAAACCAGTGAAGACGAGTGGCTAAGGAGTGCATGGGAAGAAGGACTGATAAAAGTAGATGAAGACCCAGAAATATACAGAGACAGGAGAATGAAAAGCAGAACAGAGGAATGGCACAACAAACCAATGCATGCACAGTACATGAGACAGACTAAGGAATGGCTAGAGATGAAACATGGCAACGGCTACAGAGGGGAGAACTCAAGAAGGAAACAGAAAGAATGCTAACAGTGGCACAGGATCAGGCCCTAAGAACCAGATATGTCCAAAGAACAATAGATGGAAATAACATGTCACCCATATGCAAGAAGTGCAGTATGAAAGATGAGACCATAAACCACATAGCAAGCGAATGTTTGGCGCTTGCACAGAACCAGTACAAAAAGAGGCATGATTCAGTATCAAAAGCCCTCCACTGGAGCCTGTGCAAGAAACACCAGCTAGCTTGCAGTAATAAGTGGCACGAACACCAACCTGAGGGAGTGATAGGACACGATCAGGCAAAGATCCTCTGGGTCTTTGGTATCAGAACAGATAGGGCGATACATGCCAATAGACCAGACGTGACGTTGATTGACAAAATCAAGAAGACAGTATCACTCATTGATGTCGCAATACCATGGGACACCAGAGTAGATGAGAAAGAAAGAGAAAAATTGATAAGTATCAAGACCTGAAAATAATAAGAAGGATATGGAATATGCCAGTGGAAATTGTACCCATAATCACAGGAACATTAGACATGATCCCAAGATCCCTGAAAAGGAATCTGGAAAAACTAGATGACGAAGTAGCTCCAGGACTCATGCAGAAGAGTGTGCTACTAGAAACAGCGCACATAGTGAGAAAAGTGATGGACTCCAAAGGAGGAAGGATGCAACTCGGAATC
The DNA here is from genome assembly GCF_040412425.1 of Macrobrachium rosenbergii. Taxonomy (NCBI): domain Eukaryota; kingdom Metazoa; phylum Arthropoda; class Malacostraca; order Decapoda; family Palaemonidae; genus Macrobrachium; species Macrobrachium rosenbergii. The sequence continues at coordinate 22,488,852 of NC_089742.1, forward strand.
CCACACTATAAAAATCACCCAGTCGAATAGGATGACTGATAAAATAATAATAATAATAATAATAATAATAATAATAATAATAATAATAATAATAATAATAATAATAATAATATTCTTTATTTCAGCTCAGGGCCATATACATGGAATATACAAAGTAGAGATAAAACAATACACACAATCTAGATACACGAGATGAAATGACAAACGGCTGAAGTAGAAGTTAAAACAGTAATTATAATAATGGTAATGACAGTACAGTAATAATATTGAGAATAATAGTAAAAATATTAAAAATGATAGTTAAAAAACAGAACGCACACAATTAATTTCCATCTAAGCATGAAAAGTGAAAAAAGCAAATCTCAATAATAATAATAATAGTGGCATTAATGATATTAATAAAAAATAATAATATACATAGTAATTCAATAAAAAAACAACAATAATAATAAATAATAATAATAATAATAATAATAATAATAATAATAATAATAATAATAATAATAATAATAATTTTGCCTTTTTTATATTTTGTCAATCAACGTCACGTCTACGCGTCTGGTCTAATGGCACGTATCACCCTATCTGTTCTGATACCATAGTCCCAGAGGATCTTTGCTTGAACGTTTTCCATCATTCCCTTAGGCTGGTGTTCGTACCACATATTACCGCAGGCTAGCTGGTGTTTCTTGCACAGGCGCCAGTGGAAGGCTTTTGATACTGAATCATGCCCCCTTTTTGTACTGGTTCCGTGCACAGCGCCGAACATTCGCTTGCTATGTGGTTTATGGTCTCGTCTTTCATACTGCACTTCCTGCATATGGGTGAGATATTTCCATCTATTGTTCTTTGGACATATCACTTATTGATGTCGCAATACCATGGGACACCAGAGTAGATGAGAAAGAAAGAGTAAAAAATTGATAAGTATCACGACCTGAAAATAAAAATAAGAAGGATGTGGGATATACAAGTGGAAATTGTGCCCATAATCATAGGAACACTAGGCACGATCCCAAGATCCCTGAAAAGGAATCTGGAAAAACTAGATGCCGAAGTAGCTCCAGAACTCATGCAGAAGAGTGTGCTACTAGAAACAGCGCACATAGTGAGAAAAGTGATGGACTCCTAAGGTGGCAGGAATCCCTCACTATAAAAACCACTCAGTCGAATAGAATGATTGTGATAGAAATAATAATAATAATAATAATAATAATAATAATAAATAATAATAATAATAATAATAATAATAATAATAATAATAACAGGCTTTGCATGTGACACTTTAATAAACTGCAAAAATAGAGAATAAGTATACACAACTCAGGCCACCCCTGTTTGAAGAAAAGTAACACCATTTATGGAACAGACGCCTCATTGTCACATCTTTCCCACAATTTAGGTCTTCTTGCCTCACTGCTTAGGATGCATCGGATACAGTCGGGTGATCAGACTGGGCATTGTTCGTTTAGCAATGATTTTTAAATTATCCAGGCAGTTTTCTGTAAACATCTGCATGGCAGAGTGATAGCTAGGTGTATTAGTGAGGCGTCTCAGAACGTCATTGCGTACAACGGTGATACGTCTCATGGCCTCTAGGGTATAGTTCGTCCAAAGGGTACACTAATATATGCTGTAGCAGTACATGCGGAAGAGCAGCAGTTTCGTGTCTTGGTAACAAAAGGCAAAACTCCTTGCATTCATATTGCCAGCTGCACATAGTTTACGACGCCTCTGTTCTATGTCTGCCGTATCTTTAAGGTCGTCTGTGATAATGTGGCCCAAATACGGAAATTCATGCACGAATTCCAGACGATGATTTCTGAGGAAAATTTGTGGTTCTGCAATATGCTCAAGCAATCTCGGGAGCAGCGACATGCACTGGGTCTTGGTTTCGTTGCATAGGATAACAAATTCCTCTGCATATGTGTGGCAAGTGTCGATTAGTCGCTGGAGACCTTGCACTGATGCGGAAATCAGAACCACATTGTCGGTGTAACAGAGACTGTTTATTGTTGTTTAGCTGATAGAGCATCCGATTGGGAGTGAGTACAGTTTGACATTCAGGGCATCTGTGTACGTATTAAACAGGTATGGAGAGAGAATGCCCCCTTGCCGGAGCCCGTCTAGGGAGCCTAAGTTGTATGACAATAAGTTATCCCATTAAACACAGAATTGCTGTGTGGAGAACCAGAAATATAAAATGCCAATTAAATATAGAGGTGTGCCTCTTTTGTGCAGCTTCAGGTAGTTTACTCTGTCAAATGCTTTTCTCACATCTACATAGGTAATAGTTCAGCAATTCATTCAGGATGTAGATGCAGGTGTCGGTTGAGTGGTTTGTGTTAAATCCCAACTGGTTGCTAGTAGTGTGTAGAAAGGGGAGAAGTCTCACTAGAAGAACCGACTCAAGTATTTTTGGCGCAGTTGCAGTAATTGCAATCGGGCGATAATTGCCAGGGTCAGCTGCATCCTTTAGCTTGTTTTTTTATGAATGGTATTAAGTGAACTAAGAGTAGGGAGTCAGAGAGAAACTGGTGGATTATGCACGCATTGAATAGGGCAGCTAGCAAAATGTAAATTTGGGTGGCTGAATTTGAAAGCTTTTGCAGGAACACCATCGCAGCCGGGCGATATTATTGAGTAGGTTGTTTATGGCATCACTGATGTTACATGGCGTAATACAATTGGCGAAATGAAATTGAATGTAATCAGTAAGGAGGTTATCTACTTCCCTTCAGGAGTCTTGATTGTTTATACAGTTCAGGATAGTGCTGATGGGATTGCCCCACATTCTTGAGATAACCTCGTCGCCGACGGCTTCTCCTACTCTGTGTGATAGCTTCTTAGTTTTGGGATTTGGTGATTGAGTGTTATTCCAAAGACGAGGGTAATAGCCAGATTCTAATTTTCTAGACACTTCATCTGCTCTTAGTTGCTTTTCATTTAGTCTGCAGTGCTTAAGAGCAAGTTTGAACTGTGCTGCCGCCTGTCTCATTAACAAGGCAAAATGTCCTTCCCTCAGGCTATCATTTTGCCCCCACAGTAAAAACATTTCTTGTGAGTTAACCAAGTCATTCCAGCCAGGTATGTTACGAGAGTTGCCTTGACGAAATCTAAAGTACCGCTGCTGGAGGCTATCTTGGTGGATATCATATTTGAATAGAGTTCCTTAGGATCTCTCCTGTGGTGGTCATTTCTACATTCTGGTTTAGTACAAAGTAAGGCGTCTGCCGGCTGAACTGTTGACCGCAGCCTATTTTCTGTGGTCACCTTAAAGGATCTGGTTTTCTGGTGGTTTTTAAAGTCCCAGTTAACAGCAGGTAGGTGATCAGTTAGGGGGTTAACAGTAGGGAGGGATGGGGCATTGAATGACACCTGTAAGGGGATGTCTTCAGAGCCAGTTGCAAAATCATAGAGAATGTTGCTGGTCATAATTGATTGCTGTGGTTCAGCCAGGAAGTTGTAATTGATTTGGAGAGTGTGATTTTGACAGAAGCGAGTAAGCTCGTTATAAAATTGTTTTGTGGGATGAGAATTAAGGTCCCAATTCTACAAATCTGTTCTGTGGTAGAGTCATGAATATTACTGTATAACTCACCTAGGATCATGCAGTATTGATCAAAATTGTTGTAATTTTCCCAGGGCATATAAACATTAATTATTAGGATCTTAGAGTTCCCTACTGTCATTTGAAGACCCAGCAATCCATCACTCCTATAGGTCATCACATTCACTATATTGTCTAAAGATGTGTGCCACAGGAAAGACAGGCCCCCTTTTGGACAACTAGTTACGATGTGATCTGTCACTTGCATCGATGAGGCTGAGAAGCTCTGCAGTCTTCCTGCACTGAATCTTAGATGACAAGGTCATGTGCCAGAGGAGTGTTTCTTTAAGTGCAATGATGCCTTTGACGTTTTTGCAGAACATGGTTAGGAGAGGAATGTTCCACTTGAGGCCAAAATTATTCCATGAAATTATATCTGATGTATCCATGGCTACTCACAATGTTGGGAAATGAATGAGTTGGTCATGTGGGTGGATGGGGGGTTGGCCAGCGGGGGTGGACAGTCATTCATGATGGGAGGTTGGCTGGCACTTGCAGTAGGGGTGAGTGTTGGTTGGTCCCAGATTAGGTTATAACTTGAGACTTATATTAGGACCGAAATTCTGGCCTTTAAGAGCAATGAGGTGTTGAAATAGGCAGGTAATCCTGTAAGCCACTCTATGTTTAATTTTGCATGGGAGATCATGGAAGATAAAAGAGTTGGGGCCCCTGAGAAATTTGACTCTGCTATGGCGTCTAGCTTCAACGATGAGTGCAAATTGTGACTCACAACATGAGACCTCTTCTTAGGTTTCGGGAGAGGTGATTCACGTTTGTTAGGCTTCGGTCCAGCTGGCAAACGAGAGGCTGTTTTCTTTTATCTGCTGGCTTCTGTCTGCCAACCGCCAATCCCATCATGATCATTATCATCATCATCCACCATGGGGTTTGAGCGAGGGGAGAGGGTCAGAAGACTTACGAGGGCTGGTGATCTTGAATGTCGGTCTATCTTCCACCGGAGGCATTGGGAGGGAGGGGATTTTGGGAGCCCATCAGTCACCTCCGATAGGCCTACGGGTGATGCAGGTGCCTCACCTGTGTGAGAGAAGGCGTTTCCTACTTGGGAGGGTGCGGTCAACTCGTTCTCACGTCACACCCCCTCTTCTCTCATGATGCTGGGTGGCGAGGAAACAATAGATGCCCAGTTCAAAGGAGTGCGGTGGCTTGCTGTAAGACTGTCAAATGAATCCTGAACTCCTTTGATCGCATTCCAAATGAGCGAAAGGTTTTTTGTTTCTTCAGTTTTACGACCGTCGAACAATACCTGTAGTCCCCTGATCGCGTCCCAGATCAATGAAAGATTGTTATTTGTCTCCTCAATTTTTTCTAAGAGAAACTTTGACACTTGGAGGTTATTTTCTGCTGTATTGTACACTGCAGGAAGGCTTAGGTCAGCAGGTCCCTTTTGGGGCATATTGAAAGGGTCATCGGAGAAGATTTTCACTGAGCAGGTCCTTAGTCACTGAGTGATATATGATATTTTCTTGGGAGAGGATAAGTTTTTCGCCGATCGCTCCCGAAGAATGGAATCTGGTATCAGGTCTTTGCATTATGAATATGCAACGTTAATATCCTCATCGGAGAAGGCTGCATGGATAGGTTGTATAACAGACTTGACAATGGAACGGTTCGATTGGTACTGTATAAAGTAAAGACAATTGTTCTCGAGCACGGAATTTGTGTGAGAGGCACAGGTCACTGGCGCTGTCGGGAATTTCCTCGACAGACGTCACAGTACTTTTGTTGTGCCGATATACTGCACAATCAACCCACGATCTATGAAAGGTACTTAGCCCCCATGCAAGGATAAACGAGTCACGTACCAGGTTTTCTCAATTTATTTACAAAAATAAAACCATCCTTCTATCGAATTCTGCAGTGTTACTTGCCCACCCAGTCAGTGGCATGTTAGCTTCGCCTAGTAAGGTTTTTTATTTCGGCGTAGTTCTTCTCCATCTCCTCCAAGGTTGTATAGGTACCCAAAAAATTGTCTAGGTAAACGGATCTAATTAATTCTTCTCTTCCCCTCTCTTCTAAATGGGTTCTAAGTACCTGTTGCAGTAGATAATGATTCATTGTGACCCCAAAAACATTTACTTTTTTCCACAAAAAAAGTGTGTATTTTACATCTCGAGGGTCTAAGATTACTCGGTGGAAGGCTTTGGAGATATCTGAGGTGAAAGCGTACGGCTTCTCTCTGAAACGAATCAACAAATAGTACAATAGCTCGACCATGTTGGCCCTAAATACAAACAATCATTTAAGCGAAAGTTCACGCTAGATTCTAGGCTAGCTATCAGGCCTCCAGGCCTAAAATAAATTTCAATTTCTACGCCCTCATTCTCGGGCAAATGGGCTGGCAACTGTGAGTGCCCTACCACCAAAACTCTAAACACCATGCTTCGCCCAACCTCCCATGGGGGACTAGCACTTGGGTTAATCCGGTTCGAAGGACCCCTAAAATGCCGGCAATTTCCTCGACAGACGTCACTGTATTTTCGTCGTGCCAATAGACTGCACAATCAACCCACGATCTACAAAAGTGATTTAGCCCCCATGCAAGGATAAACAAGTCACGTACCAGGTTTTCTCAATTCATTTACAAAAGTAAAACCATCTCAATCATCACCCTTACATAACAAACACACAAAACCCCCTAAAAAAAAAGACACATTTACGAACTTGCAATCTCCGTACCTGCAACACGAAACAGGTGGGCCACACAACTGCCCTTAACCTTAAAGAAACCACTGAAACTTAATCATAACTAATGCAATGCCACCGCAGTATACAAACACCCAGTCATTCTCACTACAATCACGCAGGAGCACTCAAAGTTACTAACCTTACACAAACCCTTAGGAGCCCAAACACTCATGTCCATCCAGAACGAGATCCCTGGAACGACAAGCCAGAGACAAGCACACGACAGTCACACATCCCCATCCACGCGGTTGCTAATTGGGCTAACCTACCTTCAGTTACTCTGGAAAAGGACCCCAGACTCATAACAAATCACTCAAACAAGCGACAAAACGAAATATGACGTTGTATATTGCGGCCGTACGTGCATTTCAACAAAATGTGCAATAACAGTCGTGTTTATGACGTGCCTTGTCTAGTAGGTTCCCGCCATTCGGTCAACCCCATAGAATCAGCGGGAGTTTGAAGCGAAAAAATCCTGTGCACTGAACTCCTTCGCGACAGGCGCGAGAGTTGGAGGTTGGTCGGATGACATTTTTGTGGTAAAGGGAGGGCCAAGATCTTACACACCCAATTCATTTTTACACATTTCCCAGGGCCAATAGGCCTCGAGTAGCTGTATGTTGAAAGATTTCGAAGGCACTGATTGGAGGAGAATGCGGATTAATATATTTGCAATTACACAATAATACCTGGCTTACACGCCGGATATTACGTAGAAACACTATTAACACATTGCCTTCTGTGATAGGTATAAGCACTACGGACGAGAAACCCTCCTTTTTTTTTTTTTTTTTGTCAAAAACACGAGAGACCTCCAACACGTCCGCTTGATACACAAACGGCTTTGATCATCATATGACATTACAGTGTCTTCTGAGAAGTACAACTTCATTTTTCTTGGTTCCGTTCTTGTATTTCTTAATTTTGCAACAAGTCCTAAAGACCAATATATGATTCCCTCTTACCTTTAACGTTAGGTTGATCTCTCTCTCTCTCTCTCTCTCTCTCTCTCTCTCTCTCTCTATATATATATATATATATATATATATATATATATATATATATATATATATATATATATATATATATATATATATATATATATATATATATATATATATATATATATATATATACTGGGTGTTTCAAAATTAGAGCCCCCTCCACAGAACAAATGGAAAATTATGAAGTTTTCTGCCATAGCCTATCTGCAGGTACATTATTTTAAGTTTCTATTAAGCTATTTTTCATTTTACATTTCTTGTATTTTCAGACTGAGTGACGGAGTTAGATACAGCCATGGCTAACAACTCAGAGGAAATCAGATGGACTTACTGAATCTGGGCTATAACCTTCAGAGAGGCCAGGGATGCTGGAGCATCCTTCATTTCACGTTCCTGGGTAGCTAAATACATTAAAAGAGATAAATCCTTTGTTAAAAGAAACTGGAACAAAAATCCATATGACTGTCATCGCAAAAGAGTGAGAATCTTGGAAGGCCTGAAGTCCTTTCTCAGGAGTCAAAAGACATCATAGCTGAGGCAGTGGGTAGACCAAGAAAGTCTTTACGTAAATTGGCACTTGAACTAGAAACAAAAAGGGAAAAGAAGAGAAGGTATAGTGCTATATATCGTGAGTTGAAAAAATCTGGTATCAAGCCATTTCATGTTATCAGCAGGCCCAACATCACTCAGCAACAGAGAGAAGACCGTGCATGGTTTTGTGGTTCATTTCTTCAAGATTGGGATGAAGCTGACTTTCTCCATGTTGCCACATTAGATGAATTCTTCATTTACAGTCAGGAAGCCAAATCATAAAAATGACATCATTTGGGCTGCAAAATTGGATGACATCAGCGATGACGTGCGCTATTGCCAAGTTGTGAAATTTCCTGAATGTTTGGGAATTTTTCTCTGTTTCACAGCCAAACGGTTTATGTGGATCATCAAAGAAAAAGGACAGTCATGGAATGGCAAATACTTCTGAGAAACTGTGCTTACTGGTGGAGTATTTCCTTTCCTCAAAGATCCTGAAAATGTGTTATCTGTTGAAGAAGTCACATTTTTGCATGATAAGGCACCATGTTTCAAGGCTCTTCAGACACAGGAGCTGCTTTGAAACAGTGGTATCGATTTCTTCTCGTCAATTGAATTTCCAGGTAGCTCCCCTGACCTTGGTGTGTGTGAAAACATTGGTAGTACCTTAAAGGATCGTGTTGAAGTGCACACAGTGAACTATGATGGTATACCAAGCCTCGATGACCTGCAAAGAGAGGTGACCGAAGTGCTCAGGGAAATGGAATTTGAGTCTCAGCCTTTTTGTGATTTGCTGAAATCATACCCCTCAAGAATGCAGGCTGTGGTACCGGCAGATGGAGGCCACACAAAATATTAAATACTCAGAGAGAAACTTAAATAAATACCTGTTCTGAATTGCATTTGCTTTTGTCCATATCAATTTTAGTTTATGCTGTAGAGGGGGCATCTAATTTTGAAACACCCTGAATGTATATATATATATATATATATATATATATATATATATATATATATATATATATATATATATATATATATATAATATATATAAAACGTGCAGTGGGATTATAATCATACACTCATACATGCATACATATATGTATATATTATATATATATATATATATATATATATATATATATATATATATTATATATATATATATATATATATATATATATATATATATATATATATATATATATATATATATATATATATGTGTGTGTGTGTGTGTGTGTGTGTGTGTGTGTGTGTTAGTATGTGTGTGAACTTGTGAATTTATCTGTGTTACATAACGACGCTAATGCATCTAAAGTAACTCCTCTGGTTACAGACAACACCTCATTAATTGAGAGGAATTCAGATGGGACAGTTAACAAGACCTCCATCTTATGCTGGATCATGACAACGCCGGAACGCAACTCAAACGCCATAGCTGTCAAAAATACTTGGGGTAAGCGGTGCGATAAACTCATCTTCTTCAGTGACAAGATAGGTGAGTCAATCCTGCACTTTCGTTGTTGTTATTTGGTGTTGGTCTTATGCCAAAGCAAGCCCTTGCTCACGTAACAAGCAAATCAGTAAACAAACTGGTGCCCTCTTTTGGATAAGGAATGGTAAAAAACAAGGAATGGAATGATAATAACAAGGAATGGAAGGGTAAAAGAGAGAGAGAGAGAGAGAGAGAGAGAGAGAGAGAGAGAGAGAGAGATTGTAAAGTCCCCGCTCAACGGGTTCTCTATGATGAACATCCCGTTTTCTGCAGTGCCTTCACATGTGACCTAAGGTCAGACGAACACAATCTTATTATCATTATTGTGAATTGTATATCTATTACCTGTTCATTTACCCTTGTACCACGTATGTGTGTCAAAGTATTTTTATGTCCAACCAGCTATTGTTAATCATCTTGTTTTCTGCATGTACCTGTCCTGTTTTGTGTAGAGAAATAGTTTGACCTTAGGTCACGTGAAATTTTTGTACCCGCGATCTCTGTGTATACGCAGACGTCTGCACGCCACTTTATAAGCAGGTCGCTTCATCAATAAGCCAGCAGTACTTGTCTTCCTGCTCATTATTTTGCACCTCTCTCACAATGGTGATCCCAGGAGTAGTTCCCAGAGCCATTAACGGACCCAAACGGCGACTTAGTCTTGGCCCGATGAACCAACCCACGCCCCTAACAGACTGTAAGGTTGTCCAAAAATAAGATAACAGGAACAATGAAACTGATTTATTAACAAAAAAACATATACAACTTTCTAAAAAGGACTGCAGCCATATCTGCATGAAGGCCCAGTGCATAAAGGGCAGATGTGTGACCTGGGTCAACCAATTATACAGATACAAATATACAACCTTAAGAAACTAAATCTAAGGCATGGAATATGACCTGCCAGACAAATGTTACAATAAATAATAATAAGTTATTAATGCCGACTGGCCTTGTTTTTACATAAATCAACAGCAGAACACTTCCGATGACCGCGACCCGACGACCTCGGGTCTGGAGCCTTTCAAGGTGAAGGCTGGAAGGTCCCTTACAGAAAACGGAGCGGAGGAGAACGAGTTTCAGGGGGGACCTTACAGTACTCCCCCCCAAGACGTTTGTGACGGCTGATTAATTCCTGTAACGGGAGGGAGGGCGGAGGGTTCCCCTGGATCTTGAAGTGAAAACTAAGGGAGGGGTACCGTCCTCGGTGTCCTCCTGCAGGATACCAGCCCCTTGGTGGCTCTTGGGGGAAACGATTGCTCTGGGAGGACGTCCCCGTCCCTTCCTTGTGCGCTGCTGACGTGCGATAAGGGGCGCCTGGGTGGCCCGTTGACCCTCGACACCTTCTGGATCAGCTTCGTCGGGCAGAAAGGCTGGTTTCAACCGGTCTATGGAGACCCAATCTTCCCTCCCATGGATGTGAAGCTGGTAGGCCTTCCCATTACGCCGGAGTACTTTGAAGGGGCCCCTGTATGGATTTGTTAGGGGGGGCCGTACTGCATCGTCCCTGATGAAGACCTGCCTGCAAGATGATAAGGCTGGGGGAATGTAGACTGGGGTCCTTGCTTGGAAGGATCACCTACAAGGTACAAATTTGCCGGCAATCTCCTGGTGACCCCGGAGTGACCAATGTAAGGTTGTCCAAAAATAAGATAACAGGAACAATGAAACTGATTTATTAACAAAAAAACATATACAACTTTCTAAAAAGGACTGCAGCCATATCTGCATGAAGGCCCAGTGCATAAAGGGCAGATGTGTGACCTGGGTCAACCAATTATACAGATACAAATATACAACCTTAAGAAACTAAATCTAAGGCATGGAATATGACCTGCCAGACAAATGTTACAATAAATAATAATAAGTTATTAATGCCGACTGGCCTTGTTTTTACATAAATCAACAGCAGAACACTTCCGATGACCGCGACCCGACGACCTCGGGTCGCGGAGCCTTCCAAGGTGAAGGCTGGAAGGTCCCTTACAGAAAACGGAGCGGAGGAGAACGAGTTTCAGGGGGGACCTTACAAGACTAACTATGGCGCTCTAACAAAGCGTTCAGGCGTTACCAACCCTCATCGGCAAATCACCGGCATCATTAGTGGACCCACACGGCACGCTCCCAAGCATGTATTGACGCGAGTGTTCCCTCACACTCCAAGTGAGAGCATGGAATGAGCATGGACACAGACATCCCCACCCACATACAAATTACTGCAAACTTCTCGGAGGCAGATGTCTCCCTCGCACAACCCCCTCCCGCGCACTCCTCCACACCGGTGCCTGTTTCCCACACGATGCCTCTCCTGACGGACCAACCAAGGGTGGCCCTCAGCATAAAGCTACCGTTATTCACCCATCAGAATCCAGCGTCCTGGCGCTACAGGGTCAAGGGGCAATTCAGGGTGGCAGGTCTGACCGACGAGGTGTTGAAGGTGGACATCGCCATCAACGCCCTACTGGAGGAGATATACAAGAAGGTCGCCCCATGGGTGACGACAACGATGAGCCCTGCCACCTTCCGGGAGTTAAAGGCCACTCTCGTCAAGACCTACTCCCTGCCGGTCTCCGAGAGTGCCGCCCGCGCCCTCGACCTTGCCATCAACCTCCGGCAGGACACGAACCTCTTGGAGACGTGGCATGCCCTCCAGGAACTCCTCCTCCTCCCCGAGACTGACAGCAGCGGCAGGCACAAAGAGATTAGCCTGTCGAGGGAGATCCTTCTGCGGCAGCTACTCCCAGAGGTCCGTGGGCAGATCACAGAACCATACACCCTGCAGGTGGAGGACCTGATCAAAGTGGCGCAGCAGCTGACAGACTCCATGAGGGCAGTGAAGTGGGCATCCACGCCCGCACACCCTATCAACTGCCTCCAGCTGGAGGACCCCACCACAGAGGGCATCAACACCATCGACAAGAGGAGGCCACCCCACCAGCAGAAGGAGGAAAGGCCGGGCCTTTGCTGTTACCACCAGAGGTTTGGTAGGGCTGCCCGAAATTGCAAAGCCCCCTGCCTTTTCTCCCCTCCAAAAAACGGGGGAAGCAGCGGCCACCCTCACAGGCCACCATGGCAGCAACATCCAAAACACCCAGGGACCCCACACCAGTAGGCTTCTATGTTCGCGACACTATCTCCGGCAGGATGATGCTGATCAACACTGGGGCCATGTGGTCAGTGTTCCCGCCTTCCAGAGAGGACTGCAGATGTCTGCCGGACCCAGCTGCCTCCCTGACGGCCGCCAACGGGTCCTCCATCCTCTCCTACGGCACCAGGCTCCTGTCGTTCTCCATCCTTGGCCGGAGGTACAAGTGGAACTTCATCGTCATGGACCCCGCTCCTGGGTGCGGACTTCCTTGCCCACTTCGGACTGGCAGTCGACGTCAACTGCAAGTGCCTGCTGGAAACTGAGTCCTGCCAGTCCCTCCCCCTGTCGCCGGGACCCAGGGAGCCCAAAATCTATTCCATCACTCCTCACCAGTACGGCTCCCTCCTGAAGGAATTCTCGGAGGTGTTCAAACCTGAGCTTCATCAGGTGACCGAGGCCCCTGCCAAACACGGGATATATCATCGCATCAAGACAAGGGGGTCCCCGACGTACACGAAGTTCAGGAGGCTTCCTCCACAGCGACTTCAGGAGGACAAGAAGGCCTTTGCTGACGTCCGCACGCCTCTTTATAAGCGGGTCGCTTCATCAATAAACCAGTAGTGCTTGTCTTCCTGCTCATTATTTCGCACCTCTCTCACAAGATCATCAGTGGACCAACTTTGTTCTGTTTTTTTTAAATGTTCTCTTTAATCTTAGGAATTTCCTGTTAGTGTGGTGACTGGGTGATAACCCAATCTGTACCCGTCAGACTTTAAAAATGATAGTTGAGTAGGAATGGCCGGCAATTCTTTGTTAAAATTCTCAGAGAAAATGTTATGTCTCATAAGTCTTAATTTACTTTGACTGACATTTAAAGTCCCACATCTATAAACATTTAAACATTACTTGAAATTCTGATTTCTACACCGCTGATCATCGATGTTATAACGCCATAAGTTTTTCTTGTCAAGCATTGCGATTCTTTAAAACTTGTTTATTAAAATACCCTCTGAATTATAGACTCCTGGTGCAGCCCATATTTATGAAGATGCTGATGCATTAACAACTGAAGATGAAGCAAGATTTAGTTCACAAGTATCCTAACCTTCAAGAATATTTCTTTTTTTCAAAGGTAACTTCTTATCTCCCCATTGACTCTGTTAAGTGATGAGAATAAAAGAAAATAAGTCTTGAGTGAATGTGGTTAACAAATCTGGAATTTCTTTGCATTGCTTTCCCTCTTTTACTTTCCATTCGATCCCTTTAGCCGTTCAACTTCTTCAACTTTATTGGAGCCACATAACCAGCTTATTAACAAATATTTATGGCTAGCTTTACGAGAATATGGAGCTGTAACTCTGCATAACATTCTTTTGCTTTTTCTCTCCTTTAGGATAATAATAATAATAATAATAATAATAATAATAATAATAATAATAATAATAATAATAATAATAATAATAATAATAATAATAATAAAATAATAATAATAATAATAATAATAATAATAATAATAATAATAATAATAATAATAATAGGAGAGAAAGAGCAATAAAATAAAATATGTTCCTATTTTTTCTTTGTTACATCAACATTCCTTCAGATGAACTTAACAATATATTGCCCTTAGTTTACGATAGCCCCTGCTAACATCTTCAGACTACAAGAAAGCCTTCGACATAAACCGCACACAAGGCTAACAGAATGCCTGAAAATAAATGAGACAGAGGAAAACACCATCAGCTTCCTAGAAAATACTATGCACAACTGGAATACAGTACTTACAAGCTCTGGGATAACACTAGCAGAGGTTAACATCAGGAGAGGAATCTTTCAAGGGGACTCACTGTTCCCACTACTCTTTGTAGTAGCCATAATTCCCATGACAAAAGCACTGAAGAACATGGATGCTGGGTACCAGCTCAAGAAAGAAGGCGACAGAATTAACCATCTGATGTTCATGGACGACATCAAGCTGTAGGGCAAAAGCATCAAGGAAATAGATACCCTAATCCAGACTGTAAGGATTGTATTTGGGGACATGAGGATGGAGTTTGGAATAGAAAAATATGCCTTGGTCAACATACAAAAAGGCAAAGTGACAAGGACTGAGGGAATAAAGCTGTCCGACGGGAACAGCATAAAACACACAGATGAGACAGGATACAAGTATCTGGGAAGAGTAGGTTAGGATATAAAACCTCCAAGAGATGAGGGATACTATCATGAAAAGACTGCATGCAGAGACTTAAGACGATACTCAAGCCAAAACTCAATGCCGGAAACAAGATGAAAGTCATAAACACATGGGCAGTACCAGTAATCAGATATATAATGGGAGTAGTGGGTTGGACCGGAGGCTGAACTCCGCAGCATAGACCAGAAAACTAGCAAACACATGACAATACACAAAGCACTACACCCAAGAGCAAATACAGAAAGACTATACATGACACGAAAGGAAGGAGGGACAGGTCTACTAAGCATAGAGGACTGCGTCAGCATTGAGAGCAGAGCACTGGGGTAATATCTGAAAACCAGTGAAGACGAGTGGCTAAGAAGTGCATGGGAAGAAGTACTGGTAAAATTAGACGAAGACCCAGAAATATACAGAGACAGGAGAATGAAAAGCAGAAAAGAGGAATGGCACAGCAAACCAGTGCATGGCAGCACATGAGACAGACTAGAGAACTGGCCAGCAACGAAACATGGCAATGGCTACAGAGGGAAAGAACTCAAGAAGGAAACAGAAGGAATGCTAACAGCAGCACAAGATCTGGCCCTAAGAACCAGATATGTCCAAAGAACAATAGATGGAAATAACATCTCACCCATATGCAAGAAGTGCAGTGTGAAAGATGAGACCATAAACCACATAGCAACCGATTTTTTGGCACTTGCACAGAACCAGTACAAAAGGAGGCATGATTGAGTAGCAAAAGCCCTCCACTGGAGCCTGTGCAAGAAACACCAGCTAGTTTGCAGTAATAAGTGGTACGAACATCAACCTGAGGTTGGTGTTCGTAGATAGAAACTGATCAGAACAGATAGGGTGGTACGCGCCAGTAGACCACACTTGATGCTGATTAACAAAATCAAGAAGAAAGTATCACTCACTGAAGTCACAGTACCTTGGGACACCAGAGTAGATGAGAAAGAAAGAGAAAAAATTGATAAGTATCAAGACCTGAAAAGAGAAATAAGAAGGATATGGGATATGCCAGTGGAAATTGTACCCATAATCATAGGAACACTAGGCACGATCCCAAGATCCCTGAAAAGGAATCTGGAAAAACTAGATGCCGAAGTAGCTCCAGGACTCATGCAGAAGAGCGTACTATTAGAAACAGCGCACATAGTGAGGAAACTGATGGACTCCTAAGGAGGCAGGATGGAACCCCACACTATAAATACTGCCCAGTCGAATGGGATGACTGATATAGACTCCCCCCAACAAAAAAATAATGATATAATTTATAAAATTCTATTTACCTCAAGTCACTAGAATGGGGAAGAAAGCCACACTCTCACACACACACACACATATATATATATATATATATATATATATATATATATTATATATATACATATATATATATATATATATATATATATATATATATATATATATATATATATATATATATATATATATATATATATATATATATATATATATATATATATATATATATATATATATATATATATATATATATATATATATATATATATATATATATATATATATATATATATATATATATATATATATATATATATATATATGTAATGGGTAGGATGATGAGGCAAAAAGCCCATGGTATATTTCGTAGAGGGTCCGACCAGGAATACAATAAGATGATTATTTTCAATAGTTTATCCCAACGTTTTGTAAATCATATTTACATCTGAGATTTTTACCATAAAATAAAAAAGCATATATTGTAAAGTTTAACATAAAATTAAATAAAGGAGAATTAAATGTCACATTACATAAAGATGAGTAAAATACTAAAATGTGAGATACATAAAGACAGGGAAAATACTAAGTTGCACAATACACAAAGCTAAGTCAAACACTAAAATGCATATGAAACTTATAAGATCTACTAAAATGCATATAAAACTTACAAAAGATTAACTGAAGTAACATAAAAACACCAGTGACAACGAACTAACCTTCTGGTACAAAGAACTGAACAGAACTGGAAATAGCAACGAAGCAAGGGGAAGGAAAGAAAAAAATTGAAAAGATCAAAATAAAAATTACTGGGTAGAGCAGGACTGTGTGTTTAATTCAGGAACTAGCAGTTTAATCTAAAGTGTTTCAAGTATAAATAAATCAGTTTGGTTGTTACTATGGCCAATAATACTAAAGTTTTCATTTTTAATTACCGTTTTACATATTTTGGAATGATTGAGTATATTGGATGATTCAGGGTTGGAAATCCTTGTCCCCGTACGGTAGCTGACACCCCTATGGGGGTCGATTCTCACTTTGAGCAGATGTCTAAAAGCTCTGACTTAAGTCCCCGAATTACATCCAGGGCACGTATATTTATATATTATATTTGACGTCATATAGGGGCTTAGGCGGTCCTAAAACCGGAATAAAGAGCCAATAGTTAGTGGTTTTTTTGGAATGAGCTTAATATCAAGGTCCTGAGCAAACACTTAGGAGCTCATGATATTAAGCTCATTCCCAAAAACCCACTAACTATTGGCTCTATATTCCGGTTTTAGGACCGCCTAAGCCCCTATATGACGCCAAATATGATTTATGAATATACGTGGCCTGGATGTAATTCGGGGACTTAAGTCAGAGCTTTTAGAGATCTGCTCAAAGTGAGAATCGACCCCCATAGGGAGGTCAGCTGCCGTACGGGGACAAGGATTTCCAACCCTGAATCATCCAATATACGCAATCATTCCAAAATATGTAAAACGGTAATTAAAAACGAAAACGTTAGTATTATTGGTCATAGTAATAACCAAACTGATTTATTTATACTTGAAACACTTTAGATTAAACTGCTAGTTCCTGAATTAAACACAGTCCTGCTCGACCCAGTTGTTTTTATTTCTATGTTTTCATTTTTTTTTCTTTCCTTCCCCTTGCTTCGTTGCTATTTCCAGTTCTGTTCTGTTCTTTGTACCAGCAGATTAGTTCGTTGTCACTTCAGTTAATCATTTGTAAGTTTTATATGCATTTTAGTGGATCTTATACAGTAAGTTTCATAAGCATTTTAGTGTTTGACTTATCCTTGTGCATTGCGCAATTTAGTATTTTCCTTGTCTTTATGTATGGTACATTTTAGTATCTTACTTGTCTTTATGTATTGTGACTTTTAAATTAATTCACCTTTACTTTATTTTATGTCAAACTTTACAATATGTTTTTTATTTTTTTGGGAGAAATCCCAGATGTAAATATGATTTAGGAAACGGTGGAATAAACAGTTGAAAATAATCATCTCATCATATTCCTGGTCGGACCCTCTATGAATGAAAATATATATATATATATATATATATATATATATATATATATATATATATATATATATATATATACAGATAGATAGATAGATAGATATATATACAGATAGATAGATAGATATATAGATATGCATATATATATATATATATATATATATATATATATATACATATACGTGTATATATACGTATTGTATATATATACTTTATGTATATAGGCTATATATACTTTATGTAATTTATATATGTACGGATATATGTGTACATATATACAGTATATATATATATATATATATATATATATATATATATATATATATATATATATATATATATATATATATATATATATCCATATATATATATGTACACACACACACACACACATAATATATATATACATATATAAATACGTAAAGTATATATGCATATAAATACATACACATATGATGGTAAACAGGACAGCGAGAAGACAGGAAATCATTTCTTCTTTTTATTTTCACCAACGTTTTGGGAATCCTTTCCCATCTTCAGGGATATAAACAGAATTAACTTTTACAATATTAAAAAGTATGCTTAAATAAGTTAATAATTATAAGAAACCCTTTCCTTTTTGACTGATTTATTTTTTTTTTGCATTTTTTATGTTATTTCACTGAATTATGTATAGTTTTATTTTTTACCTTTAGCTTAAACTCACTTTGTAGTCTTTTTTTTTTACTTTTAACTTAACGAATGTTATATTGCAATTCTAGATTTCTTATAATTATTAGCTTATTTTAGCATACTTTTTAATATTGTAAAAGTTAATTATGTTTATATCCCTGAAGATGGGAAAGGATTCCCAAAACGTTGGTGTGAATTAAGAAATGATTTAAGCTCTTATCCTGTCCTGTTTCTTATTAAAGTTATATATATAAATCTTAGAAGTTATATATATATATATATATATATATATATATATATATATATATATACATTCACACACATATGCAGTATATATACATATATATAATATACATATACATATACATATACATATACATATACATATATATATATATTATATATTTAAAATGGGTCAATATATATATATATATATATATATATATATATATATATATATATATATATATATATATATATATATATATATATGTATATGTATATATACATATACATATATACATTATATATTTATATATATAATATATATTTATATTATATATATATATATATATATATATATATATATATATATATATATATATATATATATATATATATATATATATATATATATATATACTTGACCCACCCTAGTTAATAAGGTAGGTTTCAAACCCGTACCCACTTGCCCTTCCCCTTACCTTTGTAACTTATGTGGTAAATAAACTCTGCAGGTCTATCATACCTTATTTCATGGCCTCGAGACCATGAAATATATTATTGAAAATGCTTTTCAGTCACCATAGTAATACCTGGAAAAAAGGACAGTCACCACAGTAATACCTGGTTACAGTGG